>NC_132848.1:4242424-4545454 GCF_048164855.1 Canis lupus baileyi | reverse complement strand
ATAGTTTCTTATGGGGCCTCCTATTGTGGATTTTTTTAAACTACCTTATCAAAGATTGGCATAAATTCTCTTTGGAAAGCTTGTAAACTGTTGAGCATACCCTTAAATATCTGGGATTCTACTTCATTAGAAGAACAGATAAAACTAGAATATATTGAGCTAAGAAATGCTCAGGCTATCTCCTCTTCATATTTCTGGTGTCCTGATTAGCCTTCTACCAGGAAATATGATGCAAACAATATGAAAATACATTTAAAAATACAACAATATTTAAAAATTTTTCTCAGCACCATTAAAGATTTCTGGTTAGAAAAAAAAAAGATTTCTGGCTAGAACTTTGCTGGAGAAAGCTAGTTCTTACAGTAGCAAGTACAAGAACTCAAGGATGGGAGAAGAGACTAGTCAGTTGGTCATCATGAGATCTGAAGAAACTTTGTGAACTAAGAAAGGAATGAAGGGGTGATCATGAGATCTCTATTCAGTTTAACTGATGTGCTATTATGACTTTCCCAAATTTCCCAATATGTAGGAAGTGTGTCATTGAACTGGTTTAGACATGTAAGGACTATTAGAAGAACATCTGTCTGAAAGGGACCAAGTAGAGTGCCAGTAAGGGGGCAGGAGTGACAACATAGAGTTTTGATAGTGAGACTTAAGGTAAGTAACATGCAAAATATGAAATCTCTGGGTGGCTTGTGACAGTAGAATACCACTAGATCCAACAAGCTTTTAAAGTCCTACAAGAAATTAAATCTTCCCATAAAATGAAGACAGACTGGAGAAGACAGGCTATTAGGCTTAACAAATATCACATATTTGAGAAAATAGAATACTATACATGTTCTAGGTAAAACTCTTAGACAAGACACCTAGTGTACTTGTTATAAAAATACCAAAATTATCTTCAAGCCATAAAAATAGTCAAGAACCAATTTAATGACGAGAGTTTAAAAAGAGTTGCATTTGGAACTTGCCATTGCCAGTATTGAAAATTGTACATTTAAGTGTATTTTTTTTAAATGTTTTTGACCATTTCACTTTAAAATTCTAAAGAGAAGGAAGTGTGGAACAAATACCTTTGTACTTCCTCAGGCACAACAAATATGACATGATCCTTTTTATCATTCTTGTATGCCTGTGGAAAAATTCAAAACCAGAAATATGATTCAATTTAAGAACCTTTAACCTTACTTCATGTGATGCTGTGCTGTTTGTCATTAAGACAGTTCTGATTAAAGGTTTATTGGCTCAATAGATACTCTATATTATATATTACTGTTTTAAAAAGAGCAAAACCAACTCATTAGTTAGAAACCAGCAAAGCATGCAAGCGCTTTGTTCAACTGACAATAAGCAAGAGAAGCAGTGGAAATTTACTGCTGAAAAGCATTATCACCAAAAGATATTCACTGAGCTGACAATTTTTGACATTTCCCATGTTCCTTCTGAAAATATTTGTGTTAGAATCAGACCTTTCAACATCACCAAATACCATCTGATTGATTTCTGTGAGAGTTTTTCAAACTCTGAAACTGAAGCACAAGTAAAATGGCCAAAGTTGCTTTGAATCCACACCCCAGATCCAAACCACACCAAGGATCCTGCTCTCCCATTAGCCTGCCCCACCACCAGCACCATCAAGGCTACACATGAAGGAGACCCTGACCTTGTGTAGCCTATGCCATACAGAAAAAGACAGAGAAAACAGAAGAGAACAATCAAGTGATGTGACTCATAAAAACAGTAACAACACTAACAAAAACAGCCTTGTTTCTGACTGGAGAGGAATGATGGGGTCCCCCTTTTTCCCTGATAGGGAAACTCTCATGATTACTCCAAACTCCATGTTCTCTGTGGAACCCTTTACCTTCACCTGCTGCAGTGGCCTTGCTATCTGCCAGCTACTGGCCCGAGTGAGGCAGCTCATGGGCTACCCTTGCCTATGCTGCATTTACCTCAGATTTCCCCTCAGGACCTGCTACCGTTGCAGGAACTCAGCCTTGCCGTCACCCCCGTTATGCTTCCTCTTATCATGACTCCTACTGCCTTCACTGAGGGAGTAAGACCCCCTTCTATGCTCCCAGACAGAGTCTGGGAGTCTATATCAGAGTCTGGGTTTGTCTTTTCTGCCCACAGAACTTGGCCAAGCACTATTATAAAGGGCTTATATAATATTTATTTTGCTGACATAGGATGTGACATAACATCACTAACAGAAGAGAAGACTCACTTTACTGCAGCCTCAGGCCTGACAGAGCAATGGAAGGCTTTGGAAGAGACTGCTGACACATCGCCTTGGAGATGATGCTTTGTAAGGATGGTGAGCATCCTCCAGGATGCAATTATTCTCTAAGACATAGGTCAAAGAAACAAGGGATGGGAGTGGTAGGGGCTTCTCGTCACCATTCTTAGTGACCTACCTGGGAATGTGTGCTTCCTAACCCTCCATCAGTAGGCTCTGGGTCTCTAGAAGTTCTAGGTCCCCAAAACAGAATATCTCTAACCAGAGGACATGGTTAGAATCTATTTACCTTTAAGTTATGGCTCCCCACCCCAGTTTTATTGAGTCCTTTGTGCCAGGATACCAGTAGGCAAGGAAAAATGCCATAAAATTGGCAAAGTCAATAACCTTGATCACAATAAAGCAGGACTGCTTTTATACAACGGGGCAGGGAAGAACACAGTTGGCACCCAGGTAACCCACTAGGCATCTCTTGGTACTCCCCTACTCAATTTGGATGGAAAATGGAGAAATAAAGCAGCTACAACCTGAGGAAGTATGGTGACCAGGGGTTCAGAACCTCCAGGGATGAGAGTCTGAGTCCATCTGCCAGTTAAGCCACATAAAATGGCAGCAGTGTTCACCAAGGATGAGGGAGACCTAAAATGGGTGGTAGAGGAAGGAAGAGATGAGTTTTTGTTGCAATTTCTGGACAGCTACAGTAGCAAGGAGCTGAGCTAGAGCCCCTAACATTTTCCTTTTCAGTTTCATAAGGAAACAAGAGTAATCAGAATTTTGAAATTGTTCCTCAAGGAGAGGACCTTACTGTATTAAACAAGTAGATCCTAGGGATGGGTCACGGTAAGTGGAGGGCTGTGGCATCTAGATCTCCCCTTCGACACTGAGGCACAAGTTCTCTTACCTTCTGATCTGTGTCCTGATGACAGATCCAGAATTGCTGTCAGCCAAAAGGAGATGCCTCATCTTGCAGTAGCTTCTATCCAGTCACTGGGCCATGCGGGATTTCAAAGGACCAGCTCCTGATCTAGAAATGGAAGGGCTCTGGAAGGTAGTCCTCAGGCCAGAGCTCCTGGGGGGACTTGCTCAGGCTTCAGGCACATCATGCCAATCCGATGTTTTCCTCTGCCCAGCTGTGCTCCCCTCACTCCTTTACAGGTGCTGTTCAGCACTCCTCTCTACACCTTCTGTACTCAGAGCACAGACTCTCTTCCTAGGGGAACCCAGTCTATGACAATTGCTTTGAGCCTTGGTTTCTGTACTTGTACAACTTGCAGAGTTGCTATGAAGATTGATGAAAAGCTACCTGCAAAGCATTAGCATAATGCCTAGTTCATGCAATAGTCACTAAGTGTGGGTTGTTGTAGGGTCCTATTCCAGATTAACTTTTGGTTTTCATGTCAATAGTGACATTGCTATCACTAGAATCTAGAAAGCCTGTCCTTTGGCATTTCCTAAAGCTGGTGCTATAAGAGGGCCTTCCTATTTGTCCTGTCTCTTTTCCAAATGTAGTTCATCTGCAAGCCTGAGTCTCCTGACTTCAATCTAAGCCTTTGAAAGATTTTGTGGTATCTGTGTCCCTTCCCTTTGGGGAAGCTAGAAAACCCTAAGCCAAAAAGAAATGAAGGAAAATTACCAGACCTAGATCTGAAGGAGAAGTTATTGTCAAATTATTTCTAACTTGATTGTAGAGCATGTTTGAAGAGATTTGGGGGATCTATTATTGACCTCAAGAAAATAAATGCCCGGTTCTGGGTATTCCGTTCCTATACTGGAAGCCATGGAGTTGTCCTTGGAAGGATAACAAGTGGGAATTTCTCTATATTCTTTTTAGTGTGCCTGAGTTCTAGTTAAACAACATGTTCTGCTGAAAATGGATGGGCAGCTGACCACTCTTCTCTCCGGTCAGCCTTCTATCTGGAAGGGGGGCAGGCTGATAGAGTAGAGTAAGCTGGCTGTCTAACAGGACATTCTTACATCTTGCCATTAAAATAAAATTATTCTCATCACCCTGTCCAACTTTCTGCATCAATCATTCATCAATTTCTCCTCACTTTCTCCACAGGGCACCACATTTCCTTCAGCCTGCGATTACTCGATGCCCATCATTCCTAAAGTTGTCATTCTTTGACCACTGGAAACCCTACAATGTTTCCCTTTCCTAGAATCCCATGGCGACTAGAGGTTGTACATTGAGCATGCAAATATATTTCTTTTATAATTCTCTCTTGTTTTAGATATGCTTGTTTTGTCTCTCTAGTGAAACTAAACTCCTTCAAGGGCAAGATTCATATTCTGAGTGAACTTAGAAAGGATACTGTAGGAGAATGGTGAACATGTCCAGTGAGTATCTTCAATGGATATTGGTGTCGTTCTTATCATAAAATCAAATATGGAATCTGTTCATCTGGGCAAAGTAAAGGCCTAGACCTATACCCTTACCCACTAAAAGGAACCAGAGCTCCTGGAGAAATACCTGATTCTAGAGCTTGGAGAAAGAAAGGACAAATAAGCCTGGAACATCTTTCCATCTTAGAATATAAAGATGCGCTCAAAGAATAATGGGGAAATACCAAAATAGAGGATCCGGTTCGAGGGGATCCCTCGAATCTAATAACTGAGCATCAAACTGAATGTTCATATAATAAATTATAAATCACTGAGTAAAATAAATACCCATGAGTCTATACCGTAAATAATCTATCTTTGCCCATTCCTTGGTCAAAAGGTATTCTGATATGTTTTCTTCTAGATGTTTTATAGTTTTAGAATGTATGTTTAGATCTACAATTCATCTCAAACTTGCTTTTGTGCATAGTATGATGTAGAGATCAAGGTTCATTTTTTCCCGTATGTTTACCTAGTTCTTCCAGCACACTTACTGGGAAAAAAAAATCAATTAACCATATATGTTTGTGTCTTTCTCTGGACTCTTCGGTTCCATTTCTATCTCTCTCTGCTGCTGCTTCTACTGTCTTAAGTGCTGTGGTTTTATAGAAAGTACTGAAATCTAATAGGGTAGTTTTTCAAGATTGTTTGGCTCCTTCTCTTCAGGGATATTTTATTTCAGTTTCCAGCCACCTCAGCATCCAAAGGTTTGCCTTCTAATTCCTTAAGTCAAGAAGATTGTGACTTTCGCATAAGCCTCATGAGGACAGGAAGAAGTGCCTTCAGGAGAAGAGCCTTATATACGTGGATCTCACTCAATGTAGTTTTCTTTATTCAGGGGTTGAACCCCTCTAGTTCTTGCTCACTTTTGGAGGTTATCTATCTATCTATCTATCTAGTCTCTATGCAAAGAGAGTCTGTAACAGTTGTCAGCAGGAGAGTTAGTTTAATGCAAGCTACTTGGCCATTACTGGGAGACCTAACCTCTCCACTGGTTTTCAATACTAAATGTCAGGTCTGTGCTCCATCAGCACAGGTCTAGCCTCCATCAGCCCTACCAGGGAATTTCTACCAGATAGGTAGGAGCCATGCTCTGTTGTTCTCACATGGCATTTTTGCCATGCCTCTGACCAGGTCTCCCCAGCTGCACCCCAAAGCACCCAATTGTACCATGGAACTGTTGTGCACCTTTGGCCATCTGGTTCCTGTCTGTGAAGCCTCATTCAAGACAAATGGAGACAGAAGCAGAATCAGGAAAGCACCCATAAACATCCTGAAGAAAGATGGAAAGAAGAGCAGGAAACTTAGCCATACCTGAAGGTAAACGGGTGGGTGGAAAGGAGGTCCTAGGGTTTAGATCAAAATTTTGTCTTTTGGGGGAGCCTTTTATCAACATCTGTGGAAACTGAAGAAAGACTTTTATTACTCTATTGACAGTGTCTCTTTGTCCTCCTTGGACTACTAATCCCTTAATTGTTCCCAGGAGAACCAAAACTATAATTACACTTCTAGTTATCCTTGACTCCCTGGGCAGCCCGGACATCACCATCATGTCAAGCCTCCCTTTCTTACCAGGAATTCTTTTGTCTTCTTCCCCTTCAAAGGCAATCATTCTTATTTCTGAACTACCTCTATTACTAATGTTTTTCAATTTCTGCAAAAAGCAAAACTACTTACTCTCTAATGGAAATGAAATTCACCCTTCTTTGGAAATTGTGCTTGTCTTTGAAAACTATGTAGCCATATCAGTGGGAAGGGCATGAAGAAAAAAAAATCATTATGATCATCTTCAACTCTATGCAGTTTAGTAAGATGTGAAGAGCCTCAGGTTATGCAACTTAGGGAAACAGTTTTGTTTATCCAAAAAAAAAAAAAAAGAAGAAGAAGATAAGATAAGCCCTAAACAAATCCAGCTTCATGCTTGTTTTCTGACCTTTCATTGAACAGTTATCAGTTGTCACTTTGGCTTGCAGACTGACATTAAAAAGGATAAAAATATTGCTTTCTTAGTGCAGATTTCTATTGACACAGCTTTTGTTCAGACTATGGTGCTCTGACACATTAGACCAGAAAATGGGACCGAAAAAAAGTCTTCTGCTTGTTATAATTTTTAATATTAGCAGCAATTATTGATCCACATGCTCCCTCCCCTTCGCTTCTCACTATGGGATGGGATCTGCATGGATTATTACATCCAACTAGATCATAGATTCTGTGGGTGGGGAACTTGTTTTAATCCCCCACAGCACTCAGCATACTCCTAGGCCCATGAAAAGTACTCAGTAATTCTTTTTTTTTTTCTTTTTAATTGAAGTGTGATTAACATACAGCACAATATTAGCTTCAGGTGTACAATACAATGGTTCAGAAAATCTATACATTACTCAGGGCTCATCATGATAATTGTACTCTTAATTCCCTCTCCCCACCCTTCTGATAACTATCAGTTTGTCTCTATATTTAAGAATCTGGTTTTTTGTTTGCTTGTTTGTCTCTTTTTTCTTTGTTCATCAGCCATAGAAAAGAATGAGATCTTGCCATTTGCAACAGCATGATTAGGCCTCGACAATATAATGCTAAGTAAAATAAGCCAGCCAGAGAAAGACAAACGTCATATGATTTTACTGATATATGAAATTTAAGACACAATACTCATTGATTCTTTTTTTATTGTATTGTATAGTATGAGTGTTGTTGTGTGTTAATATTCTATATTCAACGTCTGTTTCCCCGAGTGTCAAGAATCTACACTAATTTTGTGCTGGTTCTAGGTCAATGTCCTAACAATGTCCTAATTTTGTCCAAACAAAAATAAAATAAAATAATAAAACAAAAAAATTAGCAATGTCTTTTTTCCATGGGTTTTGTAAATACAGTGGGAAAAGCTTTAGTAACTCTAAATAATGGGTTTTATCTTAAGCTTTTCTTATACTTCATAATTAAGTTGCAGGAGATAAGACCCTTTAGCACATTCAAATAACGTCATGTTATTATAATAGAAGATTCTATTTCAGAACATTTCATACTAAGAAATTGTTGATAAGTATGATATCACTTGTTGTGGTGATTAATACCCTAAATATGTTTGACCAGCCAGGATTCACTAAATACTTTCAAACTCTCTTTTGCTCTACATATGCTACAAACTAACATAAGGCAAATGACTTGGGGCGGCAGCGGTACAGACTCTCTCCTAGCCATAGGTGAGAGTATTATCCCCTTGGGGAATAATAACACCTGTCTGGCCTGCCTCTCAGATTTGTTGTGAGGGTCACACGGGATAATGCATAAGAAAATGATTTGTGAACTGCAAAGATTTGCACAAATGTAAGTTGTTATTATGATCTGCATCTTACCCAGGTCACAGCCTTACTGGGCAAAGATACTTTCTAAACTTCTAGAATAAACATTTTAAACCATTTCTAAATCTGCAGCATGCAGTGTGAACATGTCTTTCTTGGCCACAGATCAGTGATGATCCTGCCTAGACACTTATTTCATCTGAGCAGCCCTTAAATAAAAATAACTAATTGCTGATCTGCATACGACATATTCTTCATTGCTATATAGAGCCTCACAAGCTAGTAACAGATCAATTAATCAATGGTTTCTCAATTATGGTCTGTCAGCAGATAAACCTACCAAGCCAATCAAGAGTATCACAGGCATACAGTTGCACAGGAATGAATTTTGCAGCTGCTGAGCCATTTGTCTTGAAAGTAAAGGGTGAGAAATCATTGTTTTACCTCTTCTTCTCTGCAAGCATCAGAAGTTTCGAACTGATGGAAGGATTATGTTGACAAAGTCCCAGTAAGACCCTTGGAATCGTGCATAAACTCTGATGAACATGGGTCTGGCACAGAGAAACAGAAACAATCTGAGGAGGGTCCTCACATTTGCCTTTTCCCTGCACATCAGGGAAATGAATCCCACTAACATTCTCTACAAGATCCTATTTCTAAACCTACATAAAATAGTTGATAATAATGTCACTACTCTTGCGGAAGGCATGATGTTCCAAGGTGAATATCTTTGTATGCTTGTGTTTATTTCATTTTGATGTTAGGACACTAAGACAGTTTTCATTAAGCATGGAAACCATTGTTTTAAGTAAGGAAGAATTTTAATATTTTGTTCCCCTAACAAATATCCCTCATTAACATATTTCACTTAATACTGAATCCCACCTCATTTGGTTTTACTTCTCATTTTCTCCTTCTCTGAAAGAGAATATTGTGAGAGAACAAACACAGGGATCTGACTGCATAGACCAATCTGGCCTTCCCTGTACCCAACACCTTTGACACTCAGGACTCTTAAAGGTCTATTTTCCCTCCTGGGATCTGAAACGCTTAGTGTACAATGAACCTTTCCTTAGGAAGCTTATTCCAAGTAAGTTTTCATTTCTGAGGTAGCAGGTGGCAGATCCTGGGTAATTGGCATGGATTTATGAGACCCTAGGAGAGGTGAAATCATGAGTCCTCCATCTGCTTCTCCCTTTTCTTGATTATTCTATCCCATTTCTGTAGATAGTTTAATCCGTGTCATAATATACAGCTGGAAGCAGATTTAGATTGTGTTTCCACCAGTGATTTTTCAGTCCTCTCAAAAACTGTCAATATCTGGATCCCCTTCTCAGATATTTACCTGGTTTGGGGTGAGGCTTGGGTAGCAAATCTTTAAAAAAATATCCTTGGGTAATTTTAATGTGTGACTAACAGGGTTGAGAACCACAGTCTAGAACGCAACATGTAATGAATCTTAGAAAAACAAACTTTTCTTGGGAAATGCTATGGTATATAGAAATTAATGTTAATATTACAGGCTGTTGCATGGTCACATGTTTCCCAAATGTTCCAGGTAAGGACCTTGCATTGATGCATTCCTATGTATCCTGTTGCCCTTGTGGAACTTTGGGAAAATTGTGCATAGGAAAGAATGAGAAAAAAATTAATCCACTTTTGGAAATTGAGAAGGAATCACAGAAACTCCCATGGATGTACAAGGCAGAAGCTGCCAAAAGTGAGTTAGATTCTAACCAGGCTGCTGAATGAAGTCCCTGTGGCTGATTTTGAAAAGAATAAGAAAAAGAGAAACAAAGGCAAAAATGAGTTATTGGGACTTAATCAAGATAAAAAGCTTTTGCACAGTAAAGGAAACAGTTGACAAAACCAAAAGAATGGGAGAAGATATTTGCAAATGTTTCATCAGGTAAAAGGTGAGTATCCAAGATCTATAAAGAACTTATCAAACTCAACACCCAAGGAATAAATAATCCAGTCAAGAAATGGGCAGAAGACAAGAACAGACATGTCTCCAAAGAAGACATACACATGGCCAACAGACACATGAAAACATGTTCAGCATCTCTCGGCATCAGGGAAATACAAATCAAAACCACAATGAGATACCACCTCACACCAGTCAGAATGGCTCAAATTATCAAGTCAGGAATCAATGAATATTAGCAAGGATGTGGAGATAGGGTAACTCTCTTACACTATTGGTGGGCATGCATGCTGGTGCACTCTGGAAAACGGTATGGAAGTTCCTCAAAAAGTTAAAAATAGAGCTACCCTTGGACAGCCTGGGTGGCTCAGCAATTTAGCACCACCTTCAGTCCAGGTCATGATCCTGGAGGCCAGGGATCCAGTCCCATGTCGGGCTTCCTTCAACAACTGCATTACTAGGTATATACCCCCAAAATACAAATGTAGTGATCCGAAGGGGCATCTGCACCCCAGAAATGTCCACAATAGCCAAACTATGGAAAGAGCCCAGATGTTCAATAACAGATGAATGGATAAAGAAGATGTGGTATGTATATACAATGGAATATTACACAGCCATCAAAAAAATAAAATCTTGCCATTTGCAACAACATGGATGGCACTAGAGGGTATTATGCTAAGTGAAATAAATCAGAGAAAGACAATTATCATATGATCTCATTCATATGTGGAATTTAAGAAGCAAAACAGAGGGAAGAGAGGGAAAAAATAAAACAAGATGTAATCAGTGAGTGAGACAAACCATAAGAGACTCATAACCATAGGAAACAAACTGAGAGTTGCTGGAGGGGAGGGGTGTTTGGGGTTCGGGTAACAGAGTGATAGACATTAAGCAGGGCATGTGATGTAATGAGCACTGGATGTTATAAACAGATGATGAATCTTTGAACTCTACCTCTGAAACTAGTAATACATTATATGTTAATTAACTGAATTTAAATAAAAAATATTTTTTAAATTACCACAAAAGAAGAATAAAAAAAGAAAGAAAATGGAAGAGAAAGTCATTCTGTATATACCTTGAGTGACCAATTTCTTAAGGGTAACAGGAAGAAGAGATTCATTTGGTGGGGTGTGGGGCTTTAATTTCTCCATAAGAACAAGGGATTAACTTAATAGTCAAGTATGGGAAGTTGAGGGAGTTAATTAGTTATAGAATAAAGGTGATATTTTGCCCCAGGGTAATTTAATTAAGATAGCATCTTGATAACTTTTGGAGACTTCTAGAGAAAACAAGCAAAAGATATTTATGAAGTTCTTTGAGAATATGAACTGTTCATTTATTTAACCTAAATGAATATACAAAAGCAATGTTGGGTTAGAGCAGTAGTTTCTTAAAGTATGTGTGGAAGACACCTTAGACTGTGATTGCCTCAGGAGGGGTTGGATTAAGTCATTGGATTAAATAATTTCTTTTAAGAGGAACTCAAGATTTATATATAGTACAAATGCAAAAAACAATCAGTTGTCTCATATAAGACAAGAACAATAACTGCGTTATGGTGCCAAGTGCTAGTGAAGTTTTCAGTGAAGTGAGCAGCAATCTCTACCTTTTTTGAGATGTATCTCTCTCTTTCTCTCTCTCTCCCTCTCTGGCTCTACCTTACTCTAGCTTACATTCTTACTCTTTCCTTTTGGTTTGCTTTGTGTTGCTTTTCTCTACTTTATCTCTTCCCTTATGCCTGGCGGGATTAGAGCCAATTATACAGATTCTCCAGAAAGAAAAGCATCCTCCATTTCAATTCGTCAAGTTTTAGAGTTCAAGACAGAATGGAGGAAAAGGATGAGTGATTTGAGGCTCCTCTTCTGTAGGCTGAAATGAGAACTTTCTTTCTCTTGAATTCATCTTTCAGGCCACCCAAAAGATGATAAAACTCCAGCCTAGATGAAGGTGGCCCTGGGGAAAGGCATCAAGTGATCCTTGGCCTCCTCTTCTGGTCAAGGCTTTTGGGATAGACACACAAATGGAATCGCTGAGGTTCTCATTTTGTCTCTTCCAGTTCGCTGCATTTGGAAACAAGTTCTTCATGACAGGAAACTAGAGAAGTGTGGCTAAATCCCCAGCTAAACTGATTATGAAGCTTCCTCAGAAAATCACAGAATCAGCAGTGCTGTTTGAAAATGCCAAGACTGGGATCTTGGCCATTTCCAATTCTATCCATGGGACATGCAAAAATTATCAATCAATGTTGGGGTCCTCTGCTTTCACTAATACATTCTTATCTCTGCTCTTTGCTCATCTGAAGTTGTTGAGTTTACTAGGACTCACGCATTGTATTGCTTTGATGGCTATATCAAACAAATGTTGTGACTGGTCTTATCTGCCTGTTGTAGTCAGCCTGCTATTTCGAAGCATGTATTTAAACCGCATTTTTTTTACCTTAAGAAAGCTAAAGACCGGGTGGCCCCGGGTGGCTCAATGGTTTAGCGCCGCCTTCAGCCCAGGGTGTGATCCTGGAGACCTGGGATCCAGTCCCATGTCGGGCTCCCTGCATGGAGCCTGCTTCTCCCTCTGCCTGTGTCTCTGCCTTTCTCTCTCTCTCTCTGTGTCTCTCATGAATAAATAAATAAAATCTTAAAAAAAAAAGAAAGAAAGAAAGCTAAAGACCTTAATTTTCATTAAAGTGCAAAATTCTATATATCTTCTCCTGTTTTACCTGAGATCATTCTGAAACTCTACACAACCTCTGATGTTGGCTAAAAACTTAGTAATGAAAGGACCAATATTCTCTGTAGGTTTCAAATTGAGAACTAAAGCTAAGAGGTCATTGAGCACTGATTTCTAGAATCAGATATCAGACTATTACTGTTGCTTTTTTTTTTTCTTACTAGAATGCTGGCTTATTATAAAAGGATATAACTCAGGAACAGTCAAGTGGAAGAGATGCAAGTTCTGTGTATGTGCAAAGGGGTTTAGAGCTTCCACGTCTTCTGTGGCACTTCCACGTGTTCACCAATCCAGACGCTCTACTCTTCGTTTTTAAAAGTCAATTTTATTTTCCTGAATTATGCAGTAATAATAGGGTGAAAGCAATAGTTTGTTGTTTTGTTTCCTTGTTTGTTTTAGGAAGCTCACATTTTATTTAATTTGTCATTATCTACCTCAGAGTAAAATAAAGGCAGATATTTTTCATGGCACTGTAGACTAAATTACAAATGAATGGGAACATTAGCAAATGAGAACATTGCAGTTATTTCATTATAACGTGATTGAATTTCCCTCTCCAAATGTTTGTTTTGCAGCCCAGCTCTCCAGGAAAAGGGCACGGAGGCCATTTGGGTAAGTTCAGTGGCCCAAACTTTTCACTTCTTATCAACAATGATGAAAACACAATCATTCCAGACCAAAAATGAAGTATAAATGAAAGGTTGGAAGATATAGTTCTTAGCAGGTACTCTTGAAAAATTACCATATTTCAATGCATCCCAAATTCAGGGGGTAGAGTGCCAAAAATTATAAAAGGTCAGATTTTCCCCTGCTTGTCAGATAGCAACTCAGCCAGCCAGTTTGGCAGATGCTGGCGGAAGCTATGAGATGCCCGGGTCAGAGACAAGAAACTTTGTATAACTCACAGCACCACGAGCAGCTTGAGCTTTCTGTGTCCATCAGTGCTCCAGGCGGCAGCGCAATATGGAACAATCGAGGAGGGTATTACGCAGGCTGTAGGTTTGCATCACGGCTAAAGAATCCCAGTCTTGTATTAGTCTACTGGTAAGCAGGCACATCTGCTCTCTGCTCATACAGAACTCAACCTCTAAGGCTGTTCTCTATACAAACATCCTTGAAAAGATCATCCAACCCAAAATGCTGCCCACACTTCTGCTAACAAGACATGCAGAGAGATCCGTGAAGAATAGTCCTCCCAGGTGAAGGTTACTATGAAGCACCCCATCAGAGTCTGTTCTATCTAGTTCATGTATCAATGGATGATGGCATATTTGTTTGTTCCCTAGTAGTCCATCTCTTCCCAATTAGACTATGAACTCCTAGAGGGAAGGGATAGTCTGGTTCATCTTCATATCTCTGTGGCATAGCCCAGAACCCTGGATCTCCTAAGTGCCTAATAAATGTGTAATAAATGAACAAGTGATTGGGATCACACGGCAAAATTTACTTTATGATGTACCTAAAGATGTCAAATATGTCAGTTTAGGGAAAAATTGATTCTAACCTTCATTACTTGTTATATTTAAGACTAAACTGATCTTTAATAGATATGGGTACCCATGTGTGCCAAAGCCTCGACACAAAAGTTTTCATTAAATTTTTCTTAAAAGCTATTTTATGAGTATGCCTTAGAATGGAGAGCTTTTCCCAGACAAAATGGTTAATTAGTGTGCTGTGAACGTAGCTAAAATAGTTCCTTGGCCTAGGTCTCATCTCAGTATTTATGGAATCCTCTTAATGGCAGGCAATTAAATTGAGTAAGTCTTATATGGTTTTGTGGAGCCACTGAAAGTGATTACTAAGAAATACTGAAATTAACCACGAGGAGAGGAAGTAGGAACATTTTAATATCTAGTCATCAAATTTTGACCCTTGCCTCCCAAATACAGTGCTGTTCTGTTAAATTTATTGAGTTTCCATTCTTGTGGATCATCTTTAGGATGTATGGGTGTTCATCATCATATACATAAAATAACAAAAATAATGACATGGCAGGTCTTAAAATAGTCTTCAAGTTTTAGGGCAACTAGGGAAGCAATGGAGGAGCTTAGAGGCAGGAACTCAGAGTAACTGCCAGGGCCCTGGCCCAGGGAGCTGGCAGGATGGAGATGGATCTAGGACAGGAGTGAAGAGGACACCGCATGAACCCATGGCTGTATCTGTAATGCATTCAATGGACTGATAGACACAGTAGCATTCATCCTGGAGCCAGCAAAATTCAAGCTGGCAAAGGGCAGAAATTCCATTTGAAAATACTGCCTTGACTTAGAGTAGATCTATGGTCAGGGTCCAGCACCTTTGTTTTCCTATTAGGTTGGGTTAGTTAAATAATCTGTAAAAATGCCTGTAATGATACCCATCTCACAGGGCTGCTTTAAGTATTAAGGGAATTAATACATGTGAAAGGGTTCCATATGCCACGATATGGGTGGTGGTTATTATCATTGCCAGAAAGACATGGTTTCAAAGCAATTTGGTTGAATTAGTACCTTTGTAGAGCATATCTCACTCCAGGTCTTCACTGAAAAATAAAGCAGACAACGGATTTTGGTAAAAATGATCAAAGGACCACCTAACAAAAAAGTGAGAACCAGTCAGATATTCGTCTACAAACATTGTAATAGCCACAAAATGTCTGGGGATTCACTGTAGTGTTTGAGCTATGTGATATTCAGATTGTGGAGCAGATAGGCTTCTAGAACTATAGTGGGATGAACTTGTTTTTACTTAATTTTGAGCAAGTGTGTACTCCTGAAAGCCTGTCATCCTACACTAAGGCACCAGTTTAAAGCACAAGGCTCCTCAAAAATGACTTATCTCTCCTGAGACTTTCTTATTATTTTAGCCTTTCTCACCTCTGTTGAAACCTTGGGAGCACACAAATGAGAGAGCGTAAGAAAATAACGTAAGTCCCCGGGTATAATTATAATTCAAAAATATAAATAGCATTTTTCCATTAATACAAGTGGAAAAACTTTGTGGAGATACTAAACGATTATCACCTTTTAAATAACTTTTCCTAATGTGTGAAATAAACAAGGTATAGGAGTTGGAAAAGAACTCTTTGGCTCATCTAAAAAAAAAAAAATCTGCACCATTTGGTACTTCTCCAAGGATATAAATTATTCTTGGGTGCTTGGCAAAGGGCCTAGCACATAGTGTATGATTAATAATTGTTGAATGGACAGGCAGCCCTGGTGGCCCAGTGGTTTAGCGCCGCCTTCAGCCCGGGGCAAGATCCTGGAGACCCGGGATCGAGTCCCACATCAGGCTCCCTGCGTGGAGCCTGCTTCTCCCTCTGCCTGTGTCTCTGCCTCTCTCTTTCTCTGTGTCTGTCATGAATAAATAAATAAAATCTTTTTAAAAAGATAATTGTTGAATGGAGAGTAGAAAGAAAGGAAAAAGAGGAGAGAATGAGGGAGAGAAGAAGGAAGAAAAAAGAGAAAAAGAAGGAAAGATAGGATGGAACAAAGGAAGGAAGGAAAGAAGAGAGAGAGGGTGAAGGAAGAAATGGAGGGAGGAAGGAAAAGAAAAAAAGCAGGGTAGGAAAGAATGGAGGGAGGGAGGAAAGAAGGAAAAGAAGGAGAAAAAGGAGGGAGGAAGAAGGAGGAAGAAAGCAAAGAGGAAGAGGGAGGAGGGAGAGGAAAAGGATGAAAAACTCCTATCACATAAAATGTTAGAGAAATGCAAACCTAAGTTACTGATCAAGAAAGTTAGAACTTAGGTGTAGAACGACCTGGTACGACGTAACCTCTCTCATTATGGTCAACATCTAACATCTGCCAGCATCAGAGCGGGGCATTCAACCACAGGGCCTTTGAGTCGGCCATTTTGATATCCCTTGATCTCCGATTGCAAAGAATATTTCTTACACTTACCGCATCCCTGAAACTCAACTAATTCCTTTCTCCCACTCTACCCTTCACCTCCCCCTGCCCTACCTCCCACTCCATAATGAGTCTCACCCAATGCCTGAGCCCTACTCCATTCTGAAGCCTCACCTAGTCTCTGAGCCTGAGGGAAATGTTGAGTGAGATGATCAGTTAGGGTGAGAATCTCAATTGACCCCATTGCTTAGTAATTTAAAAATTTAAATGTTGGGGCACCTGGGTGGCTTAGTGTTTGAGCATCTGCCTTTGGCTCAGGGTGTGATCTTGGGGTCCTGGGATCGAGTCCCACATTGGGCTCCCTGCTTGGAGCCTGCTTCTCCTTCTGCCTCTGCCTCTGCCTCTCTGTCTCTCATGAATAAATAAATAAAATCTTAAAAAATACAGTAAAATAAAAACTTAAATGTTAAAGAACATCATTAAAAAAAAAAAAAAAACAAGTTTATTAAACTGTCCTGACACCAAAATGTTCCCCTTTCAAAATGGCAGTGTTAAATTAGCTACATCCAGTTGTCTTGCACTACGGTTGAGGGGCGCTTGTTTTCTACTGGGGTCATGCTTTCACCATCAATGACTGTCCCATCTTTCATCATCATTTGGGAGAGACCTTGACAATTTCTAATTAACTTCTCGATTCATAATTCTAGACTGGTGCCAATTTAATCGGGCCTTTGGCTCACAGAAGGTATCATTTCTCTTAGTTGACCAAAGCAAATGAGGATTGATTGCTTCTTCTTTTCTTTTTTCTTTATTGCGGAGTAAAGAATGCACTCTTCCCTCTTATAGGCTCTTACTCACACAAATACACCTTCATCTGAAGTCTTGAAAAGAAAGCACGGACTTTACCAAAACAGACCAGCTAAGATACCTAATCGATGAGTTACAGACTATTCCTCATGCTTACATCCCTCAACCATGTCCCCTCTCGGCCTCATTTGTCAGCTGTGTAATTGTGTCCTTTGATGGTCTCCATAATCTCCAGATGCCCTCATCTTTCTTTTACCACTCAATGTGGCACCATCAGGTCTTGCTTAATCTCCTCTAATGCATATTGACATGCCCTTCCGTCACCTTCCAGGTTCTTGAATCTCCTCTTTAGCCCTATCCCCAGACCTAAGAGCATAAGCCCAGCACCACTGGTTACCTCCTTTCTGGGTACTGTGGTCTCCAGATCTCTGAAGTCCCAGTTCTCTTAAATCTTTCTGATATTTTCCCAAGCTTTTCAATAGCTAGTCAACGTCTCTTCTTCCTCTGGTCTATTCCTCATTTTCACTTCCATTGAGGATTTCATTTACTCGGCAAAGTGAATCGATTGCCTATTGCACACAGAATCCTGCGTATAAAACTTCTATCTTCCATACCAACTGTGACAACAAATTCCTATGCAGCATTCATACATACCTAAACTTGCCATTTCTTTTCTCTGTTTGTTTGCTTTGTTTTTGTTTCTTTCCAGAATAAGCCCAGACCATTAAACCAGTGAAACTCAGACAAGCAAGTCTTCTCCCACAGCAAAACGAACAACAAAACAACAAAACAAAAACTAAGAAACGAAACCGTACAATTACTCAAAACTAAATCTGTCAGTGTGCCTGGGGATAGAAGGGAGGGTAAAATCATGGTTCAGGGGCTGGGGACTGGGATGGGGCTGGAGCAGGAGAGGGTTGGGGTCCCGCCCATGAGAGTGGGGCCCCTATGTCCTGCACACTCTGCTGTCAGGTGGGAAGAGGGAGGCAGGTCTAGCTTCCAACTGTGTGTGTTGGGGGTGAGGGACTCGCTCTCCATGTCCCAGGGCCAGCTCACCCTGATGCATGGTGAAGACTGTTGGCTGCCAGGAGGTGAGGATCCTATAAGAAGGACACCCTGTCCCATTGCAAATGAGGTGACCCTATCCCTCCCACTTCCCAGGACAGTAGGAAGGGGACTAGAGAAGCTCTGGGCGATTGAGGGACACGAACAAGGCACAGAAACATGGAGGGGCCTGGGCGGGAGATCAGTGTTAAACCTGCCATTTCTTGATTTATATACATTTTGTGGATATAGGGTCAGTTACAGGAAGAAGGCCCTAGTCACAGTGACAAGGGATATTCCAATTCACTGGAACCTAGCTTTGTTAGTGTGGCAAATATATTACAAATATATGAAAGTAGCACTGTAAATGCAAGCTACTTGCTGGAAGAGTGAGGAATGTTTGGGGCATTGGGGGAGGAAAAGTCAGCCTGAAAAGAGAGTCCAACCCACACATTCCTTCAGAAATATCTTTACTCCGCAGTAGAATATAACCCGGAGCCAGCTTTAAAGGTCAAAATAATTAGGAAAATAATTGACATCATACTTTCATTTCACCATAAATTCCCTAAATCTGTGATTGCCAGACTGCTTTTCAAATTCTAGTCACCCAGGTCTTCTGAGCGTAGTGGAGGACAATTTTTAATAAAAGGTTTAAGAAAAAAGGAAAGAAGGAAAACAAACAGAACACGAGAAAAAGACTTATGGAAATCTGGTTATAAGGTTTATGCAGAAAGACCTTTATTTTGGATTGTGCTGTGCTGACTTGTGTGATAAATTCAGTTTATGATCATCTCAATTTAGGTGATTTCCATTCTCTCCTGAAGAGTACTCAGCAGCTAAACTAATTGCGTTCACAGCTCAGGACGAAGAAGGTTGAAGTCAGGTCTCCTCCTCCAAATAACTCCAAAAGTCAAAAACAAACAAACAAACAAACAAAAAACGGAAAATAAAAACCCACTTCACCAAAAGGACAATTTGGGATGTATAAAGGAACAGTCTACTTTTGCTGAGTTCACAAAAGATTGATTTAAAGCGCGAGTGTGCAATCGAGCAGCGAGCCAGCAGCTTAGTGAAATTGCTAGTGGCGGCCGAGCGCGCGCTCCCCGCGGCCCCGGTGCGCGCTCCCCGCGGCCCCGGTGCGCGCTCCACGCGGCCCCGGTGCGCCCTCCCCGCGGCCCCGATGCGCGCTCCCCGCGGCCCCGGTGCGCCCTCCCCGCGGCCCCGATGCGCGCTCCCCGCGGCCCCGATGCGCGCTCCCCGCGGCCCCGATGCGCCCTCCCCGCGGCCCCGATGCGCGCTCCCCGCGGCCCCGGTGCGCCCTCCCCGCGGCCCCGGTGCGCGCTCCCCGCGGCCCCGGTGCGCGCTCCCCGCGGCCCCGATGCGCGCTCCCCGCGGCCCCGGTGCGCCCTCCCCGCGGCCCCGGTGCGCGCTCCCCGCGGCCCCGATGCGCGCTCCCCGCGGCCCGGATGCGCGCTCCCCGCGGCCCCGGTGCGCCCTCCCCGCGGCCCCGATGCGCCCTCCCCGCGGCCCCGATGCGCGCTCCCCGCGGCCCCGATGCGCCCTCCCCGCGGCCCCGATGCGCGCTCCCCGCGGCCCCGATGCGCCCTCCCCGCGGCCCCGATGCGCGCTCCCCGCGGCCCCGATGCGCCCTCCCCGCGGCCCCGATGCGCGCTCCCCGCGGCCCCGATGCGCGCTCCCCGCGGCCCCGGTGCGCCCTCCCCGCGGCCCCGATGCGCCCTCCCCGCGGCCCCGATGCGCGCGGGCCGCAGAGCCACACTGCCATCTACAGGAGCTGCGCGGCCGGTCCCGCCACCCGCGTGCGTCGCCCCGCGCCTTCCAGCCCTCGCGGAGGGCGGTCCCCGTGGGGGGAGGGGCGCAGGCTGTTTAATTAACACCGGCGGGGAAGGGCCGAGCCCAGGGGGCACCCGGGGAGGGAAGGCGGTTTCGAACCTCCACGAGCCGCTTTAGAAACACGAACTGGGGCGGCCCGTGCGGGCTCCTTCCTGGCCGCCAGGCAACAAGCAGGCTTAGCCGGAGCGAGCGTCCCCACCTTCCTGCCTCAACTGCTCCCCAAATGAAGAGTTCATTTTCTTCCAAGAACACGTACAGCCACGTGCTTAGGATTTCCTTTGGAACGAATTTTAAAAAGAAAAAGACACGCTCGTATACTTGGTGTTGGAAACATGCTTAGAGGTTTGCATCTTGGCAGCTTACCCCGAGGTGACGCACGCGGTGTGGGTGCCCCCATGGCGGCCTGGGGGCTGCTCGCAGGTGATGCCTCCTGCGGAGCAACCAGATTATTCTGGAGCCCAGCTCTGGGGAGGGCCAGGGTTTGTTCATCCTGCTACTTCCTTGCACAGAGCAGGACAAACTCTTCCTACGCGGCCAGGGGTGACCAGAAAAGGTGACACGCGCGGGAAAGGCTGCGTGTCCATGAAACAACCGCCCCGGCCTCGGTCAGCGGCCTTGTCTCTTCTCCGGTAGTGAATCTGCATGTGGGTTTGAGGACTCAGAGACAGAGGGGTGCTACCCCACCCCACATCCTCTCCCTTTTCTCCACGCAGACCAAAGCCCCAAAGACAGTGGTTCTAAACCATTTCAGAAGCATGTTGAAAAGGATGCGGAGGGCGCAGAAAATGCGCGATTTCTTTCCCTGCTTTCTGGTTCAGCAGCTGCGGTAGCGACACTGACTTATTGAAAATGATATGAAAATCAGAAGGATAATTAGAGCTCATTTCTACGTGAAGCAACAGCCTGAAATTTTCATCGAATTTACGCAAATTAGAGAAAAATCAAAGTTGGCGTTATCTCCTCCTGGAGTTTCTTGTTCGTGTTGAGAGGGTCGGTTTTCCCAGCGGGTCGGGGTTGGGGAAGTAGAGGAAGGGCACAGTGTCATCTAAGTTTATTGCTGCTGCTTCCTACTCGTGTTTTCCTTCCCTCTGGTTCATCCTTCTATTTTTTGAATTTACTTTATCTTGCTCTATTGTTTGCATCTTTGAAAGGAACTCTAAATCTTTTGGGGGATAGAGTGAGAATAAAAATAAACAGGTACATAAATTTTGCCGCTGCGGTTTATGACCATCCTTATACTTTTCACTCTTGATCTGTCCTGAATCCTATGGGTCTGTTCAGATGGACAAAACCGAGTCAAGCGATTATGAATCCAGTCCTTTCCCATGACTGACCCCACATGGCCCGACGGGTGGCTTCCCTTGCCGGGTGAAAGGCCAGGTGAGCGGCCAGCTTGCCGTGGCCCCGGTGCCAGGAGCTTTAATGGGACCTTCAGAACCAGGTCTCTTCATCTGTGCATTACTTTCCTGAGGCTGCCAAAATAAAACACCACAAACTGGGGGCTTATAGCAACAGGAAGGCATTTGCTTAGAGTTCTGAAGGTCAGAAGTCTGAAGTCGAGGTGTTTGTAGGGTCATGCTTCTGATGTTGCCCGCATCTCTGGTGTTCCTTGGCTTAGAGACACATCACCCCCAACGTCTGCCTCTTGTCTTCACGTGACATTCTCTTCTTTGTTTCTGTGTCCAAGTATCCGTCTTCTAAGGACACAAGTCACTGGATTAAGGGCCACTCTAATTCAGTGTGACCTCATTTTAGTTTGATTATATCTACAAAGAGCAATTTCTAAATAATCACATTCTCAGCTACAAGATGGATATGAGTTTTAAGAGGGGGCTGCATTCGACCCAGTAGAGGATGTATAACTCGAATAATGTACCTTCCTAAGGGAACTGTTGTAACAAGGACACAGGACTCCGCGCCACCAGCTGAGCACGAATTTAATGGTAGCTTTTATTAAAATCCAGCCCTATCTTCATTCCACATAACATCGTCTACCGTGGTGAATACTCTACCGAGAAGGCTCAGATTGTCTAAATTGTCTTCTTTGTTTTTTATTTTTGTATGTTTCTCTTTCAAGAAAGCTCTGTTTGTTTGCTTTCAATATTTTGCATTGGTGTCCAAAAAATATGGAGGCATTATAATTTACATATATTAAGCAAAATACTTCTTTACAGAAGACAAGGGGCTACACTAATTATTTGGCACTTGTGGTAGGAAAGCAGGTGGGGTAGAGGTTATGTCACTAGATGCCTGCTAGAGACTAGAAGCATCTGCTTTGGGGCCCAATAGCACTTTTCAGGTTGATTTCCTGGGGGCCTCCTCAGGACTCCATTCATCCCCACCTCCCTATTCTTTTCCCATTGCTTCTAGAGCCCCTGGGTAGTGCACTAATTCTCCCCCTCCCCCAATAAACCAGAGAAGCTAGGGAAAGCTTACAGAAGATAGGGCAAAGCTAACATGAAGAGACATGCTCAGACACAATTCAGAGCAACACTGAGTAATTATTCGACTTGAGCAGACTCAAAACAGAACCGCCACAGAGAGAGAGAGAGAGAGAGAGAGAAGGGATTATTCAGTCCGTTTGATGCTCTTGCTAACCTAACAGCCTTTCTCACTTTCATGCATGCTCCAGAGAAGTTTGGCATGAAATACGTTCTGGATGCTCATTTAAAGAGTATCAGGTAAAAAAATAAATAAATAAAATAATAAAATAAAATAAAATAAAATAAAATAAAATAAAATAAAATAAAAATAAAGAGTATCCGGTAAAAATAAATAAATAAATAGATAAATAAATAAATATTAAAAAATAAATAAACAGTATCAGCTCCAGGCTTATCATAGTTCAACAGAAAATCTACTTTTAAAATAGTTCAGTGTGTGTCGTTCGTCCAGTAGGTGTGTACAAGCTTCGCCTGGCCGGGATGAACGCCCTCTGCATTCCACACACAGCAAGGGCTTCCACTCTTGAATCCTGGAGGCCACTCCTGGGATTCTTAATGCAGACCATGTTGCTAGCAACGCAGGGACGTGCACTGGTGTGTGTTACCAGCGTGTCCATAAGGTTCATGGGCCACACAGAGGACCTTTGTAAACATGGTCTCTTCCCACCATACACTTGTTCTCTGAATCAGAGGCACACGTGTGGCAAGAAAAACTAGAACATTCCTCTTTTACGAGGGAAATTTAGAACCAAAAGTTGACGTTTCCCATCTGCGTGGCATTGGAAGAGTCGCTTAGAGCTAATACAACCTCTTGTAATTTAAGCCAGGGCCACGCACTAAAACTAGGATTTACAATTAAGCAGTGGTAAGATTAGAGTTACTTTAAGAGGAAGAACAGTCTTTCTTCAAATGAGTGACGACTATATTGTCTCTGACAAAGGCTAATGCTCACACCAGTGAGGCGCGTATCTCAAATAAATAAACCAAAGTGAATCATCCTCTTGGCTGTGGCCGATGAGAAGGCCAGGATGGAATTGGAAGGCCTCACCCTTGAGCGAAGGAAACTTCAACCTCAGATCCTCATTAAGCGCAGGGAGTGGCTGCGAGATGTAGTGTTCTAGGTGGTTAGGAAAAGCCAGGTTGCCATCGGGAAGCATTTCCATGTGAACATTTCTGGAAAATTGCCTAAAAGGATCTAAAGACAGGCTGTGTCTTCAAGGCTTCAATAATTAGTTGCGAATTCTTTTCTTCTTTGCTCACTTGTCTACTTTTCTATTCATAATTTTGTCTTCATTTTCCAAAAATAAGTGCCTAAAAATCGGGTTAGCAAAGGTAGACAGCCGTGGCTGGAGGGTCATGTAGGGAAAGAGATTTTTTCCTACCATCAGGTATAGCACAGACCATGTAAAAAGATACCTAAGTGTATAGGAGGTGGTGACTGAGAAAAGTGAGCATTCACCTGCACACTCTTCTTTCAAAGGCCATAAACAGTAAACGCTCTTTGATGGACCAAGGGTAAAGGAACAGTCTCTTTCATACTCAGCTCTAACTGATCCTCCATATAAATAAAACAAGAATAAAAGACTAAACTTCTACCACAGGACTTGTGGATGAAGCAGGAGAGCAGGAGAGCAGGAGAGCAGGAAGGGACGGTAACTGCTCCCAAACTGCTGTATGGGTCTCCAGTAAACTTGGGGTTGGGAAGACTTAAACTGATTTGCCATTGGCTTTGGCATCAATGAGAGCCTTTCATGGCCCTGCAGCCAAGAAAATATAAAAGCAAGAGAAACATTAAGAATGAATTCCTGGGGCCCTGGGGGTGGCTCAGTTGGTTAAACAAATGAATTTTGATTTCAGTTCAGGTCATGATCTCAGGGTCGTGAGAGCAAGCCCTGTGTTGAGCCACACATCAGGCTCTATGCTTGGCGTGGATTCTGCTTGAGATTCTCTCTCTGCCTCTGCCCTTTCTCCTCGTTACTCTCAAATAAATTAATTACATTTTTATTTAAAAAGAAAAAGAATGAATTCTTTATCTCTCATTTTCTAAAACATATCGACAATAAACGCCTCTTTCTGAGATTAAAATAAGGACTCTGCTGCCCCTCCGTGGTACACTTGCGTGATTAGAGCACCTGCTCTCCTAGTTTCAGATCAAGAAAAATAAGACTGTACAAAACATCTAAAATTTAAATTACAACCCAGGTGGGGATGATGATGAGATCCCATAATACAGGAATGTATGGGTTTTACTCTAAAGAATAACTATAAACATTGTGGCTGTTTATTGTAAAAAATGAATAAATTTCTTCCAACAATGGGTTTTATAAATGCATATGCCAATTCTTCTAGTGAAATAATACTGCCTAAAAAGCAGGGACCCTGGGATTACATTGGGGCGAGTATTTTCATGAGAAAAAAATATATATGTTACACTGTTTAAAGCCTTCAGAGCCTCTAGGGGGAGGAAGTTGTGCAATGATGCTAAAGACCCAGTATGGAAAGAGAGAGAAGGGAGACCAGAGACATCCCTAGAGAATCAGGAGGATGACCAGATGGTCAAATCAATTTGAAAATTCCTTATATTTAATTAGAATTTTTAGGACCATGGCCTTGGTGTTTATTCATTTTTCTATCTCCTATAAAATTTATTACAATGTTCTGTGCGTAGTAGAACTCTAGTAGATATTTACTGAATTAATAAATAAAATAAAACAGGTTAAGCTTCACTGTATAACACTAGATACCAATGAATTAGGTAAGACATTCTTAGAATCATCTAGAAAGCTCTTTTAAAAATATAATGTCCCCAACCATAAACCAATTAAGTATGAAGTCTCTGGGGTTGGGATCCAGATATACATATTTCTCAAAAGCTCTTCCGGTGATTCTGATATACAAAGAGCAATGGAATCTACAAAATTGAGTGATCTCCTAAGATCTCTTCCAAAACCAGGATTCTGTGGCTTCTAAAACATTATTAGATTCTTTATATGATATGTTGGTACCAGGTGTTTAAAACCCCTTCATCTATAGCCAGAACCAGCTACACAATTTGAAAGACTCAATGCGAATGAAAATGCAGGGATCCTCTTGCAAAATTATTAAAAATTAATAATTAATAATAATTTCGAGATGGCAACAACCATAGAGCTTTAAACAAAGTGTGGAGTTTCTTATGAGGACAAGACTCTGTGTGACTGCACTGGTCACACACCCATGAAGCCAGCCCTACCTGTAGCACCTAGCCCAGCCACAGGAAACAACAATCTCATAACCATTATTTACATCACTACTACAACTCTTTGTTCTTACACTGCCAGAGAGATGAGGTGACCCTCATTACACTCCTTCCTGCTTCATGAAATTTTAAAAGATAAAAAGGGTATTGGAAGTAATCTGGTCTAACATTACATCGAAAGCAAGAATTCCTTTCAAATTGCCTCTGGTATAGTAAAAAATCAAACAAATCACCTAATGACCTAGAAAAAATGACTTACCTTCTCATTGCCTTATTTTCCTCTGTAAATGAAGTCAATGATGCCTGTTGCATCCTGTTGCCATGAAGATTAATTGAGATGTGCCACACAGATGTGTTATTTTCCTGTGGTCCACCATGTTTGCTCTGAACCAATTTTAGGGCCACTTTCAGCACTCATTGGTTTGCAAAAGACATAAACAAAGCCACAGCTCACTAATAAAGAAATGTATATTTTAAATATGATGTAGGAATATAAAGAAAAAATATTTTGTACAGGGCACTCCACAACATAAATGTCATCGGATCCCCTATTAAGCATCTTCATTATCTGAAAGCTTTTTCCCTGACAGCCACCTCACCTCACATTTTTTCTTCCCTCCAAAAATTGCTCTAACAAGTTCCCCCATCCTTCTCCGTTATTTGAAATATTGAGCTCTCTTCTTAGTTTATAAATGGAATTCAGAAAAAAAAAGAAAGAAAGAAAGCAAAAGTTTAAGCAGTTGAACTACAACCATCTACTGCTTCTCCAGCATGATCGCATCTCAACACCACCCAAAGGCTTCTCAAAAAATCCCCTCACCCAGAAAGATAGCAGGCGTTTAGAAGAGTTTACAGCCATCTGCAGCCAAGAAAACATGTTTCCTATATTTAATTATATAAGTAAAGTGACTAGTTCACAGAAAAAGTTAATTCCCTCCTTTTTCCCACCCTCCTCAGTATTTCTGCCCAGATACTTCCAGTAAGAAGGGGGCTGACTCTCTCACGTTTATTAGATTAATAACATAATAAATTCATTCTATTTTTTAAGAGCTCTATTTTTGGGAAATTCTCCCTATTTTGAACCAAAATCTGCTCCCCTGTAACTTTTGTCTGAAGTTTGTCATTTCCCCTGGGACAAATCAGAGCAAGTTTCATTCTTTTGCAGAATTGCAACTTCTCCCTCTGTAGATTTCGTCCCAGTTCATTTATTGCTCTTCCTGCAACCAGCTTCCCAAATTCTGGACTTACTGGCTGCCCTCTACTGAACAACTCCAACATTCCCCTTTTAAGGGAATATAAGGGAAGGGAAAAGAAATGTGTGGGAAATATCAGAAAGGGAGACAGAAAGTAAAGACTGCTAACTCTGGGAAACGAACTAGGGGTGGTAGAAGGGGAGGAGGGCGGGGTGTGGGAGTGAATGGGTGACGGGCACTGGGGGTTATTCTGTATGTTAATAAATTGAACACCAATAAAAAATAAATTAAAAAAATAAAAAAATAAAAACGTGGTACTCCAAACTAAATACAATCTCTAAATGTAGTCTGTGATGTACTGTATGTGGAGTGTCAACAGATCATCTCTTCCCTTAATCTAGGCACATTCTGGTTAAATATTTAATCGAAGCATCTCTTGAGGGGATCCCTGGGTGGCTCAGTGGTTTAGAGCCCGCCTTTGGCCCAGGGTGTGATCCTGGAGTCCCAGGATCGAGTCCCATGTCGGGCTCCCTGCATGGAGTCTGCTTCTCCCTCTGCCTGTGTCTCTGCCTTTCTCTCTCTCTCTCTCTCTCTCTCTCTCTCTCAAAAATAAATAAATAAATAAAATCTTAAAAAAAAAAAAGGAAGAAAGAAAAACATCTCTTGATTTCCTCAGCTTCTTGGGCAACCCTCTCAGGAAACTCTTTGGAATAGGACAGGGGTATAAGAGGAGCAGTGATGCCAAATTTTTTGCTTTAGCCACTAACTGTGCCAGAACAGGCCACTAAAATTTCAGCAATCAAACGTGGATTGGCTGTGACTCAGAGCAAAGGCATCAAGTAGCATTAATTGAAGTAGCAAAGGCTCCAAATGACAGACTCCTTACTCTAAAAGCTATAGATGAACCCAGAAAATAACATCACACTCAATAATAGCTTGCCTACTCCTGTCCCCTCACGATCTCCTGCTATCCCCCAGGCACTGTGCTGATGTGGTCACATTCTCAAGCAGCTTAGAATGTAATCATGGCAAACAAGTAAATGAAGAATTTATTTGCCTGCCTACTTAGGCAATGACAAATTGAGGTGAGGGTCAAGAAGGAAAATAATAGAATATACTAAGACACAGGATAAATGGAGGGACCTATTTTAAGTGTGGATGATGAGAAAAGGTGTCTCTGAGAAGATGACATTTAAGTTTTGATACCTGGTAGAATTGAAAAAAACAGCCAATCAAGAGCAGATGGGGAGAGGTTATGGCAGCAAAGGGCAGGGTGGGTTACAAAGTCCAGAGGGAGGAAATTTTGGTGTGTTTGAAGCAGCTGGAAGGATGTCAGTGTGCTTAGAGCCTAGTGAATGAGAGGGAGAGGGGCAGATGAAGGGACAGGAATGGAAAGCTGGGTATGGACCAGTTCACACAAGCCCTGGATAGCCATGGGAAGGGGACTGGATGGGACAGAGTCAGCTCTATGAAAAGTGATGAGCTTTAAAGAAAAGAGTAGGATAATCTGATTTAGGTTTTAAAAAACCATATATGATCATAGCAGCTTTGGAAAGGAAAAATTGTAAGGGAGCAAGATAGAAAGTGTGGGATTAATTTAAAGACAGTTGCAGTTGGGCAGAGACGGTTGGTGGCTTGAATCTCAATGGTAACAATGAGAACAAAAAGGATGAGCAGTTTTGAAAAATACATATCAGAATCTCAACTGAACTTTAAGTCATTTGACCTCAGTATCCATAGACATACCTAGAGTTCTTAAAATGTGGTCCCCAGACAAGGAGCATTAGCATCACCTGGGAACTTGTCAGAAGTTCAAATCTCAGGCACCACACCAGACCTACTGAATCAGAAACTGAGGCCACCCATTTCAGGCTCAGCAATCCAGTTCACCCCATTCAGGGTCAGCAATCTAGTTCTGACAAGTCTTCTAGGTCATTCTGATATATGTTCGAGTTAGAGAGCTACCAGCTGACCAAGAGGAGCTCATTAATTTGGGGCTTTCTTAACACAACAAAACACATGTAGAGAATTACTGAGCCAATACTATGGAATTAAAATACATTTACTATGTTCTTAATACAACCTAGTATGACAGGCTGCAAATATTATAGTTGTGTTCTGAAATAAAATACTAGCTCCTATATACTGGGAAGCTGTTTGAAAAATTGGCTAGTAAGGTGAAGAAAATTCTCTTCTGGTGCTACTGGGATATTTTTGTCTTTATATTATCCCAATTATACTGATACTCTTATATTTTCCATGACATGTATTAGGATGGTTGCTTCCTTGTATCTAGTCCTCAGTTTTTAATGTCTTTTTATGAATTTGTTCAAATATTTCATTTATCTTTGGATTCCATGGAGATTCCTCCTTCCAATATGTTCTTAGAAATGTCAGTTGCGTGCTTTGTTAATCATGGGGATAAGATTTTTGGTTTGCTTTAGTGCTTTCTCTCATTCTAGGAAAAAAGAGAAGTTTCATTTATTCTAGTAGGCAGAAGTCACCACCTGACATGGCTAGAAGTTAAAAGCGGCTGTCTCCTGTGTGCAGCACCATGGCACTTCCTTTGGTATACCATTAAACATCCCCTCAGAAGCCCTGGTTTAAGAATGTCATTATTATACTATACTGATAACACTGTTGAGTGGCCTAATTTTTAGTGATTAGCATAGATTACTAATAATCACATATTTATAACATTACCCAAAGAGTAGTAATTTGAGCTTAAAGTTTGGAGGTGCCTGGCTGGCTCAGTTGGTAGAGCACGCAACTCTTGATCTTGGAGTTGTGAGTTCAAGCCTCCCATTGAGTGTCAAGATTAGTTTAAAAAAATCCTTTCCCATTGAGTTCCAAGTTTGCAGTTTGGGCTTAAAGCAGCCAAAGGCATTGTGATGGATCTTGGAGCCAGGAGTTAAGGCAAAATGAGAGAGCTGATGGAGTATGGAGACCACTGGGGAGAAGCAAACCCACGCATTTCCCAGTAAGAACCCCAGGTCTAGAACAGTGTCTGGCCAATTACTAGGTCTTGAAAAACTAATTATTTATTCAGCCTTGAAAAGGAATGAAATTCCATTACATGCTACACCATGGATAAACCCTGAAGACATTATTCTAAGTGAAATAAGCCAATCACAAAAGGGCACATATTGTATGATTCCACTTACATGAAATCCCTAATGTGGGCAAACTCACAGAGATGGGAGATATATAGAGCTTCCTGGGGCTTTGGGGGAGGAGGAAATGGGAAGTTAGTGTTAATTGGTACCAAGTTCCATTCCAAGATGGAATTGCAGGGACCAGGGGCAGGGCTTCCCAAGATGGGTCTCTTTGGCATGAAGATTATTTGAAGTTAAAGCAACCAAAGCCCAGCAGATTCAGGAAAAACTCTTTAACCCCCTCTCAACTGCCTAGAAGAGTTCAGATAGAAAACACGCTACAGGAAGAGAGCTACCACCGTAGATAACTACATTATATGATGAACTAGCGGCTGTACTCAGGGAGCAACTTACCAAGGCTTATTTGATCCAAGTCCTCCGTGTCCCATTGCTTCTGAGTGGCCCAGCAAACATTTGTTTACAGAATATTTGTTCTTTTTCATCTTCTTGTGAATTGCATTCCTTCCCTTTGAAGTCACAGACCCCGCCCCCTCTCCTTGGTTCAAGATGGCATACCTCAGTTTGCCCGTGTTTGGAATTTCATGTCTGTGTAGATTCCCTGTATATATGAAATTAGGTTTGACCTTCCCCTGTTAATCTATCCCATGTCAATTTGATTCTTAGGCCAGCCAGAAGGACCTTCAAGGGCAGAGAAAGTTCCTCCTCCCCAACAGAAAAATGAAAACATTCTGGAACCGGATAGTGGTAATGGTTGCAAATATTGTGAATATGCTTGAAGCTCCTGAGACAGACACTCAAAATGGCTAACATAGTAAGTTTTATGTTATGCATGTTTTACCACAATAAAAATTTTTAATTAAGAGTTCAAAGGAAGCATTGAATAAATACTTGTTTACTGATACCTCCACAGGGCTGTAATAAAGATGAAATAACATGACATATAAAATGACTGCAAATACTCATTATCATTGTAATTATTGCATATCCTGAAATCATTATGCTTACCCCCTGCATTATCTGAAGACCTCTGAGTTGAAACACAAGAGGTCTGTATTTAGAAAGCAGGGTTTATTAGCAATATGATTATGCAAATATTACCACAAGTATTACTCATTAGTCCTTGGAACTCCTAGACCACATGCCTTCATCCTTGGTCTATTAAATACATTGGTTGTTAGTGACTAAGTGACTATATTACATAAATCTACTTCACATGTTCATCTCAATCCACCAAGGGAATAAAAATTTTATTGTGTGATCTCTCCATTTTTTTTTTACACCAAGCCTAAGCAGTCAATAAAATTTAAAAGCTAAGCAGTTTCTAATTTGGGTTTATGCATTTTCTGTAAACTGAAAAAAAAATCCAGCAGAGAAGGATTTTTATGCATAATAAAAAACCTGCATGGTTTTCTCAGAAGGTCTTTTACCACAAGATCTTCACTGCTCTAGAAAGTAAATGCAATTCCTGCTCTGTAACTGCCAGCACACCCACCTGCCCCTTCTTTCCTTAATGAGACGAAATTATAAAGGAGAAAGCAATTTGCAAGTATCCTCCCCTTCACTGATTTGTGCTTCTACAATGTGTGTCAAATCCTTTCTGAATTCTTTTTGCTGCATATTTGGGAAGACATTTAGAAAAAGGTTTTGGAGTGCTTCTAATCTTCTAAATCAACAATAAAGAAAAAATAAAGCAAAGGTCAAGGTTTTGATACACTGCTTCTAAAATACATCCCAACCTGAGTAAAATGCCATGAAATCATCTGTCAGAACTGACTTTCTTCTAGAGACTACATTCCAAGAGCGTGAAGAGAGCTGGAGTGGCTACTGATGGTTTTCTTAGATTCCAGTGCACCTTAATCATATTCACAAGACTGTACTTTTTCTCATCACTGCAGGAACTGACGGAATTTTGTGACAATTATAGGAAATGCTTTCAGATGGCCCCTTCTATGAATTATGAATGTCTCACAGAGCTCGGTGGTAAGTGGAATAGCCTTGTTCTCCACAAATGCAGGGGCTGATTAGGAGGCGGCCTTTCTTTGTTTCCTTGCCTTGGAATTTAACATTCCTTTGCAAAGAGTTATAGAAAATAAATTTCAATAAGATGAATAGGTTCTATTAGCTGTAAAAAATTACTTTAACTCATGAAGAGTTGTATTTCTATTATTTTTTAAAGAAGATTGCACAAATTTCAGATTTTTCTTCTCCTATCTTTATGTGATAGTGATAGGTTAATGAGGGACTCCTTTTAGGTGCTAATAAAAAAATATTCAGTTGATTCTCATTATTCCTTGTAGTTACATTCATAAATTTGCCACAAACACTGAATCAGTGAATATTGACTCATTGCTTCTGGGGGAAATACAGGGTTAGGTTCTTACAAGACTCGGCTCACAATTTCGTCAACTGAGCCATACAAACCCCTATCTTATGTGTGTGTTTGTTTAAAGATACTTTAATATATACCGGTGATTCACTATCATCAGACTCACGGCCAGCTGGACTATAACTTATGCCTGAATGAAGCTTACCTAACACACATATTTTCTCTGTTAGGACACAACACAGCTTTGCTGCACTTCAGAACTACTAGCCAGCACTTCAGCTCAGAGAGCATTTTAAACACTGTAATTACCAAAAAAATAAGCACAAAAATGGGACGTGGGGAGTGCACCAAATAGACCTCAAAAAGGACAGTTGTTTACAATGTGAAAGTTGAAACAAGAAGACAGAGGAATACCTTGTTTGACATCATCTGGGAATTTATGCATCAAACAACTCAAATTCTTCACTGCTCTGCACATGTATGTGAATGACCACAAAAGCAGCACAGAGTATTGATTTTGGAGTTACAAATAAACTTCAGCAAGAAGGTTGAATGCACAAATATGAAGCCCACCCATAATAAAGATCAACTATACAAGTATTCATCTGAGACATCTCTCAGCTTGGAGATCATTTTTTTTTTTTTATTGGTGTTCAATTTACTAACATACAGAATAATACCCAGTGCCCGTCACACATTCACTCCCACCCCCCGCCCTCCTCCCCTTCTACCACCCCTAGTTCGTTTCCCAGAGTTAGCAGTCTTTACGTTCTGTCTCCCTTTCTGATATTTCCCACACATTTCTTCTCCCTTCCCTTATTTTCCCTTTCACTATTATTTATATTCCCCAAATGAATGAGAACATTTTTCATTTCAAAACAGTGGTCAGTTGTTAGGACACAGTGAGGGCAGCCCACCTAGTTGCTGTGAGATTTATGATAATGGTTGTGTCTCTATTTCCAGAGTCTCTAGATAGTGTTGTACTAAAAGTTACCTTACTCGTTTTCCTTTGTTCTGTGGGTTCCCCATGAGTGAATTTTGTGTGATGGAAAAATTGGAAACTGTCTAACCTGATAGGGATGACCAGGACTGGCTGGACTGCCTGATATTCATGGTGGAGGCAGCTTCTGGTTGGAAGTTGGGACCATGTCCCAAGACAGGCTGACACAGAATCCGTGTCTTGACATTATAGGGTCCAGGGAGTTACTCAGATAACCACCCAGGGAGTCAAATTGAAAAACTACAGAGAAGGTAAAAAATGAGAGAATGAGGCAGGAGTTGAGAGGATATACAGCCGGAGGCAAAGCTTTAAGGAGCTTACAGAGTGACTATCAGCATTGAGACAACAAACACAGAGTACTGGAATTCCCATCCTCTGAAGTGTGTAGTATGTGAGTCCCAGACTAGAGGGAGATATTTAGAAAGAATCGTGTAAAACTGAAGACAAATACTATCTAATAAGCATAAGTCTTGATCATGCTTAATAAAATAACGTTAGGAAATACATCCTATATTTTGGAAGGTAAGAGTTAACCACAGACAATGATAAAATTCATATAGCTAGAATTAAAAATCTCAAAATCATCTGTCCAACCCTTAGCATCTCAGCCACTCTAAGCAGACACATGTCTATTTTATTCCTAAGTATAATGAAAAAGTGGAAATTCTTAAAGTATTCATTGGTAGCTAATTTTTGTGGTCTTATCGCAATAAGCCCCCATTCTTTGAATTTGCTTTCACTAATGATTGAACACTACTCTCATGACATACATATGGCCATCCCAAAATTTCCCAGGAATTATTCAACTCCTGCGATAAGTCACTTGAGAAAGGTCAATAAAGGAATTTTCTATCAAATGAATACTTTCTCCACTAGAACTCGGGATGCGAAATTCTCTTTCTCAACCAGACAATACAGAATGGGGGCACAGCTCCTCCCTGTCATTTTTCTAAAGTGTCATTGCTCTAAAGTGTTTTCTAAGTGTCCCCTCCAAGACAGTTGTATTGTGTGGTAATTGTATGCTCATATCTTTGGTTTTCCTCTAGGTCCCAGCCTTTCTAAGTGGATGGATTATATTTTGTCCTGTTCATCTCCAGCACCCATCACAGTGACAGTAAGTGCTCAACAAATGTTTTATGAAGGAATGAATGCAGTGATATGCCAGGTCCACCTTCATCTACGTGTGTTATCACCTACATTTTGGCTTTATTTAAATTACAAAGAAATGGGGATGGGGTGCAGATCCAATGATTTCTAAGGACTCATCCGGTTCTAAAGTTCTTTGAACATCCTGTGAGCATCAAAGTCTATCAAGGTGACTTTGCTGAACTTCTTTTCCAGGCTAGATGCACACCACGTACCCATATAAATGAGTACTGGAGCCCTACTCCCTAAATCTGCTTTGGCAATCTGTCCTCGCCCATGGGAGGCTTCTTCCTTTGACAAGATGATGTCCCAGAGATTATCCCACCATCCAAAGAGATTCTGAAATAGGAAACAAAGGCCTATGCTCTGCCCCCAAATCCCACTTTATGATTCTACTATGACACTTCATGGTGGCTACTGATTGTTCTGTGCCCTCTTTACTTCAGAAATAATGTTATAGAATTCCCAGTATCCTAAGGGCACCCCAGTGCCAAATAGACACTCATGCTAGCATTATCTGAAATATAGAAAGAGTACTTGATTTGGAGTCTGAAGACCAGTGTTCAAAGCCAAGTTCTATCTCTTTGGACAGGTCATTGGTTAAGCTTTGAGTTTCAGTTTCCTCATCTGTAAATTGGAAATGATGACTATACTATGATGAGGTACAAATAAAAAGGTGAAATGCGACAAGATTAGATGAACTAAAAAGTTATGCACATATAAGTTAGTTTTGTTATCATAGCTTTGGTCACATGGGCCTTCTGCTTGTTCCATAAATGTATCAGGCTCATTTCTACCCCAGGCCCTTTGCCCTTACTGTTCCTTCTACCTATAGAATGCTCTTTAGTGGTTCTCTTCCTGGTTAATTCCTACCTCAGTCATGTCTCTACTCAAATGTCACCTTTTCAGTAATAATCTCATTGACTAGTCTCACTAAAGTATCCCCCAGGCCTCTGTCATTTTAACCTGTTTTATTTTTTCCTGATGGCACTTACTGAGTATACTAAGCTAGTTTGTCTATTGTCTGTCTCTCGGAGTAATACAAGTTCTTCGAGAGCCAGGACTTTGCTATGTTCCTAAAAGCTATTAATGACCCATGTGTAGTAGATGCTCTATAAATATTTGTAGAATTATTGAGTAATATGCAAACAGAAGTATAGGAATAAAAAAAATCTCATGATGAGATGCAATTAAAGCCAGAGAAGTAATGAAGATGAAAAAGAAAGTATTTGATCTGAAATTGAGCCCTAAAGCAGAACTTTATTCTATGAATTTTTCCTAAGCATAAATTATCAACATCTCAAATATATATGGCAAATTATTTAAGGACAAAGAACTTACTTTTATCTCTTCGTACACTCCCTCTCCCATTGCCAAGCAGAGTACCTAGTGAAACTAGATAAAATGTTAGTTTATTTGTTTACAAAGACATCAGTTCAATGCAATGCCCCTGACAACTTACTAGGGTATTGATCTAGTACTAATTCAGAAGAAAGATAATGGCCCCTAGACAAATTATAGACATTGTTTATGTCACAATTATATTTCTTCACGATGTCTTGCCTAAATAAAACCAATGCTTGTAAAAATCTGTTAAAAATCACAGCCTGAGGTAGAGAGGAATGCTCAAGAATCAAAATTTATAGAAAAATATCTGTCTCTTCATGGATTTCCTCTGTTTCTTTCTCTCTTCTTGGTGTCACAACTCTGCAAGCTCAATAAAGATGGTGATAAATTAGGGGAGGAGAGATGGCTGGCGGAATGATTGGAGGAGGAGAAAAGAGAACAGAATGTAAGGAGATGGGATCCACGTGAGGGCAGATGGATATGGCAGGAAATCTATGAACCGGGAAGATCTAATTGAATGTGTATCTTGTCAATGACCTATTTTAATGAAAGCCAACTGCACAAAAGTACCTACAAAAATCTTGCAAATTGTAGAAAAAAAATCAAGGAGTAGTTATTTTAGCATATGCATATAAAGTCCTTATTAAAGCATTAATTATTCTTTTTTAAAAAGATTTTATTTATTTATTCATGAGAGACAGAGAGAGAGAGAGAGAGCGAGAGAGAGGCAGAGACACAGGCAGAGGGAGAAGCAGGCTTCCCGCTAGAAGCCCGATGTGGAACTTGATCAATCCCCGATCCCAGGATCACTCCCTGAGGGGAAGACAGACACTCAACCACTGAGCCACCCAGGCATCCCAGCATTGATTATTCTAATCAATTTACTGCATGTATATGTAGCAAATACTGACTGTGGGCATGCCACTACCAAAATACAGATTTTATTTTATCTTATTTTTATTTTAATTTATATTATTTACTTAAATATTTAGGAATATTTGTATCATATTCTTTGAGGGCATGACTAGGACTACTGTTCACTTACTCAAATTTGTCCATATTTACGTAGCCAAATGTATCCGTTTATTTCAACATTATTTAATAAGACTTACTACATTTTGAAAAGTTAGTGCAGGGGACTCAAACTATATGACTTTTTTTCTTGTCCTCAAAGCACTTACACAGACAGGAAAAGAAAACAGGTAAACAAATGAGTATGTCTAACCAACAACTGTATGCACTGTCATCGGGTTTGCATTGTATACCTATGTTTGTGTTTTATATTTATGTGTAAAAAGGAGCTGAAGAGATGCCAGCAGATACTCAGAGATAGTTTCAAAAAGGAGATACCATGTGTATCTTGAAGGGCACCCATCAGAAGAATAAAAAATGAAAGGACATTCCAGGTGAGGGAGAAACCAGAAACAGAGAATAGGTAAGATCTCTTTCAGGTGAGTGGACAGGAAAAAAAAAAAAAAAAAAAAAAGATCTAGTTTCAGAACTCTAAGAAACACCAACATCCAAGGCTTAGACCAAGTAAAAGGAACTATGACTGATAGTTGTTCCAAATTTTCCATCCCCTCTTCCAATTAGGTTGGCTCTCGTGATTGGCTAATGGAATATGAGAGGAAGTGGATCTAAGGCTGATGCATAAAATCACCTTGCTTCCCCTGATTTCCTTGTCTCTCAGCCGGATACCAATGCCCAAGGCTACATGAGCCATCCTGAAGATGTCAGACCCTCCATCGACTTAACTCCCCAAATGGCTCTTTGAAACAGAACCCCTCATGCCCTGATCCAATCTCTACTACCACCGCCTCCATAGACATGACTAAAAAATAAACTTGCTATGTCAAGCCATCCATATTTATTCTAAGACCTAGCCTAGCATAGTGAATTCAGAGAAATTTATCTCAAGTTGCAGCATAATACTAGTAATTAGGGATTTCCTCAGCTATTTGAAGGTACCAAGGTGAAAGGAAAATTACAGCTGGCCTTTAGGAAATTTGCATGGATAGGAATCCTAGGAAATCTCCTACTGATAATCAGCCCTGGCTACAACACCAAAGCGGGCAATTTGCAGGAGCTCTCTGAAGCTGCTGTAAATCTCATGACTGTTGACTTCTCCATGCCTGCAGCTGCCACCAGAGAAAAACAGCTTTTCCTTTCTTCTGTCTTCCAAATTTTATGCAGTACTTCTTTTTTGGCAGAAGCCAACCCAGAATCCTCTTGGAAGGAGAATTCAGCAATTTAATTTAGCTCCTGAGATGCAGAAGAGTTTGGAAGGAGACCAGGATGACACTGAGTTGATAACAATCAGGCACAAGATGCAAGGAAGGAAGGAAAGAAGGTAGGAAGAAAAAAAGGGAAAGAAGGAAGGCAATCCTTTTATGGACTCCAAAGGAGAGGGAATTTAAGAAGGAATGGTATCAATGTTGCAGAAATACCATATAGGAGGAGTACTTAAAATAGACTTTTGGAGTCACCAAAATGGTCACTAAGGATGAGCAGGAAAATATCTCAGTAACATAGAAGAGTAGGTGCCTGACACAGCTGAGAAAAGGTAGGACATTTGGACCAAAAATATGGAAGGAAAGACTAAGTTTTAAAAAGGATGCCAATTTACATAACTAATAAAAGAGAGAATTGCATCAAAAATAAGGAAGATAACAAGAAGTTTGGGAAAGGGAACTAAGCAGTGTGAATGAAGAAAGATGGGAAGGAATTTAGGTCCTTATTTTGAAATCCAACAGAGATTTCAAAATGTGCAAGGAATATATACAGAAGGGTGTGAGAAAAAGCAGAGATCATCAGGGCTGGACAGGACTTTGGGGAGTGGCTATGCCAAGTTTTTCACTCTACAAGTAAGAGAATAGAGCTCTGTGTCAGCCCAGTGAATTGCCAAGTTTGCAAACAGAAAATAAAATACAGAAACTAGACTCCAGCTGGAATCAGGGGTTGTAGTGAACCAGACAGAAAGGACTCAGCTCTTTGTCACCACTAGCCCCTCTCTCCCCACCCAGGCCTAGGATTAAGAGAAATTTTCCTATGGCTAAAATTAGTGGGAATAAGAAGGTAGAGCCTTGTGCTACCCTGTTTCAGGCTGTCCTTTAAAATCAAACCCAATATCAGTCTCAAGAGCTGGCTTATCACTACACACTCACAAGAATGGCTAAAAGTAGAAACACTGACAATGCCAAGTATCTGCAGAGATCTGAATTAAGCAGAACTCCCAAAATTTTACTCCTGGTTACATGCTCAGAGAAATGTGTGCCAGTCCACTAAAAGACATGAACAAGAATGCCTATAACAACTCAGCTCATAACAGGACAAATCTGGAAACAACCTAGATGTTCACCAACAGTTGAATGGACAAATAAATTGTTGAATGTTCAGATAATGGAATACTAAACAACAATGAAGAGAAAGAAATATTGGTATACACATCAACATAGGTGAATCTCAAAACCATTACACTGCACAATAAAGCCAGACATAAAAAAGCACACGATTTGTGATTCTAATAATACAGAGTTTATTAACAGGAAACACTACTTACGGTGGAAAAAGTCAGAAAGTGGTGGTTATTTTATCATTTTATATGGCCTACTTGAATACAGATAATATGTGGAAATTCTCAGCCTCTGCAGCCAACTAACCCAGCATTTATAATACAGAAGACTCATGGAATACGTAACTGAAGAGGACAGTGATGGGGGCCCAATTCCAAGGCAACTTGATATTCTAGGAAGCCATTTTTTCACAAGGCCCTAGATTGTTGATGAATAGTGTTAGAAATAACCAACACTGAATGCAGGGAGCTTCTCTTTAGTAGACTCTTGGCATGGAAGAGTTTCTTCACGAAAGCATAAGAGATTAGAGAAAAGGTGCAGAGGCATGCAAATTGGGTGATATGTTACTGAGGCCACATTTCTAAGGAAAAAAAATCCTGCAGTGAAGGAAAGAAAGAGAAAGAAAGAAAAAGAAAGAAGAAGAAAGAAAAGAAAGAAAGAAAGAAAGAAAGAAAGAAAGAAAGAAAGAAAGAAAGAAGAAAGAAAGGAAAGAAAGAAGAAAGAAAGAAGAAAGAAAGGAAAGAAAGAAAGAAAGAAAGAAAGAAAGAAAGAAAGAAAGAAAGAAAGAAAGAAAGAAAGAAAAGAGAAAGGAAAAAAGAAAGGTCACATAGCTGCTAGCCACTATGCCCTGGAACACCCCTGTTTTGGAAATCCCTCCTTCCCTCTCCGTTTCATGCTCATTACCACCTGCAAGGCATCACCCTATAGCTTCCTCCTCCTTCAGGAAGACTTTGGGGATTAACAATCTTGAACACTTCTTGACTCTGCCTCCTTCCAATATCTCTCCTTTTCCCCTTGGTGACAGGATCTTTTGTCATTGTTTACATGGCCTTTCATATGTATGCTTTGTAAACAGCACTGTGCTTTCTTTTCCAGGAGGTTCTCCTTCTACATTCCCCTACAAAATAGTGCAAGACAAAAGAAGTGCTCAGTGAATGTTAGCTAGAAATGTGCCTATCACATAAAAGGTGCTCGGTAAAGATTTCCTGAATGAAAAATGAGCAAACATGAATGGACAGCATCTCACCAAAATCCTGACTAAAGGTCTCTGTTGGGCCTGGAACAGTCAGGGCACTAAGAATAATGGAGTTTGATGGGTATTTGCAGAAAGTATCTCATTTATAATATAAATTCCAGTTGACCATTCTCACTTTTGTTGAGCTAATAGCTTTAGTTAGATCAAGAGTGTTGTTTGATTTGCCTTTTAAATAGTGCATAAGCTTGCTTCAGATCTGTCTTATCAAAATCTACTCCATCAAATTCACCTTTTCAGGATTTATGATACAATAAGATCAACAATGGCTTAGAAAACAAACACTGCATTTTAATTGTAAAAGCACACCAGACTGGAGTATCTCCCATGCGGGTCTTCGACCACCACCAGCAACGTCAACAGCAACAGCATCACGACAGTAATACTGACTCGTACCCTTTACTGAGTTCTTACTAAGCCACGTCCTAAGCCAAGTGCCTTAAGCCCCATTTGGTTCTCACAAAAATCTCTATGAAATTGGTTAAAATACCTACATCCATATCGCATGAGCTTTCTGAGCTTCAGGTTTCTCACCTCCAAAGTCAAAGTGTTGAAGCAAAGAATAAGCAACTTAACAGCCGATTACCACATTCATTTCTAAGGCATTTTCCTAAAGATTATTTAATTTACCATTCAAGTTATCCACATGTTGAATTTCATGGGAATAGCCCTGAATTTACTAGAGACTGCCCTAGTGGCCAAGGGCTTACACCACGACATCTGGAAGTATGAAAATCAATTTCCAAAATTACTGCAGAGTGATGGGGTTTCATTGATGTTTTCTTGAGACGACCGAGGGAGGTGGCTCTATCACAAGGCCTCCATAGCTCCTATCTTTGTTGGAGACCCCTTGGCTCCTCCAGGTACACCTCCTCACCTCTGACACCGACAACAGCCTCCCCCCCATTGTTATTTTTTTTTAAGTGAGTCTAGAAACATTAAACAGAACCATAACTGATGGTTGGTAAAAACCATAATCCCCTATTGACATTCCCTCTCAGGCACTCTCTTGGGGAGCCCCTGGATCACCCCCCCTCCCCACCTGAGGCTCATCAGCACCACGAAGAGCCAGCACGAAGAGACCTCCGGTTAGTGTGCTACAAATCCAGGCCTCGAATCCTTATCTTCTGACCCCACACATGATGTTGTTTCTACTATGCCACAGAATGTTCTGTATGGGCTCTTACAGCTCGAAAAGAATAGGATTCTTGGAGATGGAGAAACAAACGCAATGCAACCGTGCAAACAAGAAACAGCATGTGTCATGTCCTTGAGTTTTTTTAAAATTCCCAAACTCGGTTTTCCCATCCCTGTTTTACAGGGCATGTGGATTGAATTTAGTTACTGCTTGCAGCAGTCCTCGTGCCCATTATGGTCATGGTTCAAAAACGCCTGGGATCACTTTCAGAGGTTTACAGCCCTGTCTCCTAGGCCTAATCCGAGAAAAACAAAAAAGAAGGAATTAGCATTCACGGAGTGTCCAGAATGGGCCAGGCACTCTGCTTAGCACTTACACTATCCCCAAAGGAGAGATTGTCCCCATTTATTTTATGAGAACACTGAGACACCTGGAATCGAAACCACTGTAGTACACACAGCTTATATGCGGTAAAGCTAGATTTTGAAATCAGGTATATTTGATACGAAAGCCCCCAGAACAGCCTCTCCCCCGCACAACCCAGGATAGGAAAACCCAACAAACTTGAATACGTACAATCTGCATCCCCATCCCCTCTCTGCTGGGAAGGGGATTGTTCAGAGCAGCTCTGCTCCTGTAGGAGCACCAGGTGGCAGCCAGGGTGAGGAAGGTGAACCTAGTATCTCAGCCTGAAATTCTTCCTGTTTGGTGTTACGAAAAGAGACAGCTGGCTTTCTGCCAGTCTTCTAGAGAAGGCTGGAAATTCTTGGTATGGATGAGAAATGGCCATAGGTCAAACTAACAGTTGGCGGTGGTAAGGGTAGCCAAGGAGCCATGGATTGGAGAGGATTTGTTCAAAAGGCTGCAATGGCAGGCCTCACGGATGGAGGAGAGGTGGAGCACAGGACACAGGGACCAAAGATAACAAGCAAGGGAGGTCAGTGAGGTCTCTCCGAAAGGCCTAGAGAGGCTGAGGCCATGCAGCCACATTAAGGGTCCAGGGCCTAAGGTGGGAAAGAGATCCGCACCCTTGAGGAGCAGAAAGGAAGCTAGGATGGCAGCGTGAGAAAGCAAGAGAAATGAAAAGAGAAGAAAAAGAATTTAAGGAATCAGGTCATGTGGAGATCTTTCAGACTTCCGTAAGAAATTCTGAGTTTAATCCAAGCATACTAGAAAGAAGTCTTAAAAAAGGCAAGAAAATGAACTCCCTTCTGGAACCCTCAGAAAGGACCGCAGTCTTGCCAACACCTTAATTTTAGACCAGTGAGACCCATTTCAGACTTCCGATCTCTCAAATTTTAAGATAATAACCTTGTGCTATTTTAATGTGTTATAGCAGCAATAGGAAATTAATACACATATTAGCTAAATTCCGGGCTTTTTTCTAGATTACACTATCTTGATTGATTTCCTACCTCTTCGACTCATTCTTCTTGACTTCCTTCTGAAGTTCTTCTTTCTCTCCTTAATCCCTTAAGTATATATATCTATCCAACATCTGTTTTTTCTCCCATTACCAAATGCCAGCTAAACACCTCCCCATGGACATTCCACTGGCACTTTCAAGTCAGCAAGTCCAAAATAAAAATGGGTGCTTCCCATCAAGTAGATTGACTGTAAATCTAATGAGGTTTACACTTCAGGCTGTTCACAGGTCTTTTCTGAGGACCTAGGAGAAGCCCAAGAACATGTTCACATAGTCCTACATTTCTGGGAAATTTGCAAAAGTAAGATATTTTAACCACCTTTGGTTAAGACCATTCTCTCTTTCCAGTATGACTTGAGTGCCATCACACTTTCCCTCATGTCAAGTGGTATTCAAATGGCCTGGGGCATTTGGGGATCTGACTAAAGGAAGAATGCTATGTGTTTGTTTGTTGGTTGGTTGGTTGGTTGGTTGGTTGGTTGGTTGGTTGGTTTGTTGGTTGGTTGGTTGGTTTGTTTGTTTAGGGATTCATTGATGTGGTTTGCAGTCAATTAGGTATATAATTACGTTATGGCAAACCATCTCAGAAATATTCCTATTGTCTACTGTATGAACTCGCATCATGATACAAGGTGCTGGAACACAGGACATACCTTAATATGAATGAGTCCTATCATACCTGCCCCTAGAAATATGTGCATAATGAGGAAGACATAAGGGTAAAAATGTACAAAACCAGAAGCTAATCTGTGGAAAATTCCTCCAACCATAAAACAGGTTAAATTATAAGCAGAGTTTGATTCTCATTGATGTCTAATCAAAATGGAAGTTCTTGTCTGTTAGGAAATATAATTTAGTGAATACAATTAGAAAAACATTTTTTTTTTTACTTTTTCCCTTGGGCATTGCACGGAATAGAATTTCTTATAATTCCTATAGTTTTAAAACACACTTTTGACAGTTCCACAAACAGTGAGACTGTCAATGAAGTTTCATGGCTTATAAATCCCAATTAATTTAAATTAATTTAATTAAATATTAATTTTAAAATATTTTGATTAAACATGCTGGACAAATGTTCCAATTACCTTTTTATTCTCCCTCTGGATAGTATTACAAAATCATTGCCAGAGATTCCCATAAAGTGAGATTGTTGAAACCGAGTATTTTATTTTTTTCTGAGTATGTTTTCTCTTGTTCAGATATTTTATAGATAATTCAATAGGCTTAATGGTAAATTTTCTCAGAGTCCAGATATCCCCTATACATATAATTCTCCTTCCTGCTTCTGCTAAATCTCACATGTGTCTCATCAGTAATGTCCTACAAAACTATTCAATGACTAGTTGGTCTCAAGAGGTAACTGGCCCAGAAATTTGGCTGGGTTGAATCACTATGTGCTTCAATGGGATGCCAACTGAGTTTGTATCTTACTGCAGAATGAAGGAATTGTACTGACTGAGAAGTTCTGCAAGTGAGAAGGGTAGGGGAAATCACAGTGTATGTAGTGAGAACATTTTTCTATTTCCTCGAGAGGTGGTTCCAGTGTCTGAGAGGTTCCACTAACAATGGAGCTCAAAGGCGAGCTTGTTGAAACCCAAGGATCTAACCAATGCTGTTCTAGACTCTATTGACTAAGTACATACAGCCTTTAATTGCCTAAAACTCAAGACACTTTGACCAACTTCTTATGGACCAAATTTACACGTCTCCCCAACACATTTCTTCCTATGTCCAACACTATCATCTCCAGAGTAAGCATTCCTCCAAAATTGATTTCTGGAGAACTTCTCCATCCCTTTCTTTGAAAAGACTGGGATGAGGGCATAGAATTTCTAAAAAGAATCTACTGGAGTAATAAAAGATGTAGGTTTTCTCAACTCAAATTGCATTTTTAGCTGTGAGATTATTTGCTTTTATCCTAATTCATATGAGGCCATACCTTCTTTGTTTTTAATTCATACCATCACAACCTCCTAAAAGATTTGAAGGCAATTAAAACAATTTTCTAAAAAGACAATTAGGGATCCCTGGGTGGCGCAGCGGTTTGGCGCCTGCCCTTGGCCCAGGGCGTGATCCTGGAGACCCAGGATCGAATCCCACATCGGGCTCCCGGTGCATGGAGCCTGCTTCTCCCTCTGCCTGTGTCTCTGCCTCTGCCTCTCTCTCTCTCTCTCTCTCTCTCTCTCTGTATCTGTCATAAATAAATAAAATATTTAAAAATAAATAAATAAAAGGACAATTAAGTCCCCAAGTGAAAGGATTAGAGACTACTATTGAGTATCGATATGTTCACAGCATTGACTCCATGACAGGTGGAACCCAACATGCGCCCTAAATGAGACACCCCTCTTCCAAGCTGTGATGGTAGTGAGTGAGGGATTTGCAAAATGATTTGTCCAGTGGCTGTATTTCTAAAGCCTCAGAAAACACGGCTGTCAAACCGATATAGCACATCCTGACCCCACCAAGATGACACAAGATGTGGAAGGAAAATCTCAGAAAGCTGAACTGTAGCAACCAAACCCTTCATTCACCATGTTCAACAGCTATGACTAAGGAGGACAGCTCAGTGTCCAAGCGCATCGCTATTGAACACATTTCTGATTTAGATTTGCATTAGAATCATGATATTCTTGCCTAGAATTTCACTTATTTGGGGCTCTTTTCTTCTCGCTTAGTGTTATAACACAATTCAGCTGACCTTTGTTTCTTGAAGTAAATTAGAGACAAAATTATTTTTTCCTGCTTAACATTAATAATATGACATCTATTTAGCTTTGCTACTCTGGCAAACCCGACTTTTAAGGGGAAGTACCATAGTTCTAGTGGGTAATTAATAGTTTTCTGTTTCTGCCAGATGTGTGTACGTGTGTTGTGTGTACGTGTGTGTGCACCTGTGTCACAGAATTTGAATTTGGTTTCCAAAACAGCAATGCACTGTTTCATCTCTTCTGTGATGCCTCTAGGGATTAGCTAAAGGGCCACAATTGCTAATAAAATTTTACACCAGTAAACTTGGCTTGAAGAGCTGCTGTAAAAACCCCACTGATTGTCATAGGCATTCATTCATAAGAATGCACACTACCGAGCATATGTGGGACAGGATGTTTTGCTATGCCAAAAGCGAATTTTCATGCTGTTGAATTTATGCATTTCCCGCTGCTACTCAAAAGGCTTGTCTGAATGTTCGGGCAGGGGAGAGTGCTCTCTGTGGAAAAATGTTCTCTTCTGTTTGTGTCAAAAGGTCTGACCTGTACTCCAGTCCCCAATCAGAAGTAATTTGCACACTCTCTTAGATAATCTTCCAAAAATCCAAGAGGATAGAATCCTGGCTTATTTTTTGCTTAAAAAGAAAAGGGCTATAAAAAGAATATTAGGAAGGGAGAAAATGGTCTTAAAATGGAAACCAAAACAGGCATTTGGGAAAGATAAATGCAACATCCCCTTCACCCTCAGGAAATGAAATTTTTCTGACAGGGTCGGAGACTCTGCTTGGCAAACCTTCTTAAATTAATTACCTTCTTGACATTTTAAAGGAAGGTTTCAGATTGTAAATTTAACCCAGACAAAGCATTCTTTTTAATCTTGTCAGTATGCAAACTACTTTGCACTGCAGTCTGTGAATTATTTATCAGAGGAACGACCCCAAAGGGCGAAAGGAAAAAGCAGGCATATTTGATCTGAGATCCACAGCTAGATGTAGTTCTTTGCCTTAGATCTGTACCTGTTGCAACTACTTAACTTTTTTTTTGCTTTTGATGTTTTTAATACCCTGAGCATTCTTTGTCTCCTAGAGGAAGACATTCGGTACCATTTTATAATGTGCTTATTAAGATGAGTAAAATATATGCCTCAGCAGGTTTTATATGGCAGCCACAGTTCAGGTTGGTGGGGAAAACAACAGGGCTTCTTTTCAATTTTCTTTCACGTTCTATATGCTAGACAAGCAGCATCTCAGCCTACTCTTGGGCCCATGTGAAAGGGAGCCTGCAGGGATCAATGGTCAAGGAAATTAACTCTTCCAGGTATCAATAAACTTGTGTACATAAGATTTCAACAAACATTTTGCAGATTAGTTTAGGGCTTAAAGAAAAGTGAAATTTGCAATGCCTAGAAGCTATAAAACAAAGTTGTGGCTTTCGTTCTAAAATTGAGTGTTCTTAGATTAAATGCTTTGGGATCAAGAACACCCATACAATGGGACATGCTTATTAGTTCTAAAGCATTAGGCCTTAGACGTGGTACTAGAAGAGAAACAGGGCACATAAAGTAATAGAGAGCAGTTTCTGCTGCCTCCAAGGAGAGAGTTTGCAGAGTGATGGTAAACTCCACTCTGAAAGACCTTTCCCCTGGCTTTGGTCTTAGCAGGTGGGATCTATGCATAGGGCACAACATCTCACCTGAGAACTCTTCACATGTCCTGCCACTATCTCTTTTCAGGAAATCCCTGGGCTGCCCTTCAGAAAAAAAAAAAAAGGAAGGGATGCAACTTTGTCTCTTTTCCTGCCACATGTGCTTGTTTCACTTTGAACAGATAGCCCCAGCCCATCAAAAGACTGGGGCACCTTTGGTAATTGTAAATAAAAACTCCCAGCATGCACAGCTATGTCTTCATGAGAGACTCCTCTCAAAATTAATAAAAGGCACACATGTGATAGTTAAAATAAAGCTAAAAAGCAGACAAAATTTTTCATTTAACTCTTAAGAGCATGTGGGGCTGATTTATTCTCCTTCAAAATGCTGCTTTGTTATCATAAGAAGCTACCATTTATTGAGTAATTACTATGCTCTGTGCTCTTACAACTCACCTACAAGGAACGTCTTATTGTCCTGTCCACACTCTTCCTTTAAAAAAAGAAATATTTATTCATTTATTTTAGAGAGAGAGAGAACAAGCAGGAGGAGCATAGGGAGAAGGTGAGAGAATCTCAAGCAGACTCCATACTTGAGGGTGGAGCCTGACCCGGGACTCGATCTCATGACCCTGAGATCATGACCTGAGCTGAAGCCAATAGTAGGACACTTAAACAATGGCACCACCCCAACACCCTTCCACACTCTTCCTTTTTTTTTAACAGCTGAGGAAGCTGAAGCTTGAAGGGCCATTAAGTCTTAAGCCAATGGTCTTGCAGCTTAGCTACCTGAGATTTAAACTCCGGTCTTCATGACCCCAAATTTCATGTGCTGTGCCTCTCTAATAGTGAGATGTGACCCTAATTCCATTTAATTGCCTGTAATTCTTCTCTTCATGAATGTTTAAATCTGGTAGAAGTGTAATAACCCTAACATAGAGGGCTGAACAAAGAACTATACTTTATAATTTGGGGGGTCATGCTAGAAATGTTTCAAACTTGTGCTTGTATCTTAACAATCTATTTTCTAAATAAACTATTGTGTGCAGTTTACATAAACCAACAAATGAAAGACAGCATATAAATCTGAGTTTCAACAAGTATATTTTCCAGAAGAATTACATAGGTACCTGCCAAGGATATAGCATGCAACCAGCAACAAGTAAATTGATGTTTGTTAGTCTGTGCTTTCTCAGATATGCAGGGGATTTACCTACTTAATAGGACTTATAAGAACAAATCCCCTGAGCATGAATTAGAGAGACTGGGCACTCTGAGGCTTATCCTTTCATAGAGCTGTCACACATATTAATTGAAGGACCACGAATGTCTTGCTCACTTTTTAAAATAATTCCTTTTTCATTCACCTCTTGAATAAGCACCAAATGGAGAGCACTAGATCCTCTACAACAAGGTCATCTTCCCTGGGTGAAGCTGAACAGTGATATCCAGACCCAGGGAGGACGTCATTTCAGAGTCATGGCATGTCACTGGCATGTCATTTTCAGAGCTGGAAGGAAACGTAGAGGTCAGCAGAAGTCCAAAATTTTATTCACAAAGAGATGAAGAGACAGGTGCAAACTTGTCTGAATTAGAGCAAGGGCCAACTAGACCACATGTGTCTTGAGACTCCTGGAGGCTTTAACTGGAGACAGAATTTTTTATTTTAATATCACCTGGATTAGTCAGAATTCTCCAAGAAAACAAAACCAACAGAAAGAGAAAGATGGAGATGAAGAGAAAGAGGGGAAAAAAAAGAGATTTATTAAAAGGAATTAACTCATGTGATTATGGAAGCTGATAAATTCCAAGATCTACAAAATGGGTCAGCCAGCTGGAGATCCAGGAGAGCCACTGCTCTGGTTCCAGTCTACATCATGGGCTACTGGGCTTGAGACCCAGGAGATCCTATGTTTCAGTTCAATTCTAAGGCAGGAAAAAAAACCAATGTACGAATTTGAGGGCAGTCCGTTAAGGAGGAATTCTCTCTTATTCAGGGGAAGGTCATCTTTTTTCTTCAAATAGGCCTTCTGTAATAGGTCCCATCAGATTGGACACATAAAATTAAGTATCATTTCACCTAACCTGATGACTGTACTCTTTTAATTCACATTTCTGTTAAGAGTTAATTCTCACATTTGAAAGTTAAAAGAAAAGCAATTCAGATATTCAAAAAATACTGCACTTATTATCAAAGCATATCAAAAGCAGTATGCTTTTGTTTACCTATTAAAAGGTTATCAGTTCAGTGAAGAAGTTGCTTTACATTTAACAAGATCCTCAGTGACATTTATTGGCTCTTCCAATGTTTCGATCTCGATATTGAAGTTATCATATTCTCTAAAATGCAAGAGCAAAACTCACAGAGATAAGTAATACAATAAACCTTAAAGTCTAATTAAATTTAATGTTTATTTAGACAATTAAATCACTTAGGCCAACATATAGTGAAAATTTTGGGTATTGTAACTTGTTTTCTAAAGGATATGAGACGCTGGGGAGGACCTTTCTTCAATCACACAAATGTAATGATCCATTTTGTTCGGTATTCCATGAGCATTCGATACCAATGGAAATAAAACAAGTTTGTCATCCATTTATTAAGTAAATCCATACAAATGGACATATATTTAAGATCATGTAGGGGTAGTTTTAAAGTATATCCACAAACTCTTTCCTACTTCCCCCTTCAAGAGGTAGAGTTTAATCCCCCTCCCCTTGAGTGTGGGCTACATCCAGTGACTCACTTCTAACAAATAGTATACAGCAGAATTGGTGGTATACAGCTTCCGAGATTAGGTCAGAAAAGATAGTGTGGCTTCCACCTTCCTCTGCCTTGGATTGCTGTCTCTGGAAAAAGCCAGCCATAATATCATGGGGGCTCAGAAGCAGCCCCATGGAGAGGTCTGCGTAGTGAGGAACTGAAGCTTCCTCCCAACAACCAGCAATGAGCTGAGGGCCCCTGTCAACAGCCATGTGAGGGTTCATCATAGTGGACATAGGTCCCCCAGCTCTGGCCAAGCCTTCAGATGACTGCAATCCCTGCTGAGGCTATTTTTGCAACTGACTATAACAGGAAAGACCCTGAGTCAGAATCAACCAGCTAAGCTTCTCCCACACGTTTGAACCACAGAAACTGTGAGATAATAAAAATGTGTTGTTTTCAGCCACTGAGTCTGGGGGTAATTTGTTATATAACAATGGATAGGTCACCCATGTGAAGTCTAAATTGCCATTATCCTAAGACTTTTTGTCTACAAATTATCATCCATTTACAGTATATTATATTTATAATTTATAGATCATGTATTTAGGGGGCCAAAATAGATTTACGTGTGTATCTGTGGAAATAATATAATTTTAATATCTGTAAAACATTCTTTTTCCCATGTGAATTTCACTCTGAGCACAAGTGATAGAATTGTTTTCAATATTTTGTTGAAAAAATTGCTCTACTACAATAGCAGAAGCTTGACAGTTGTGTTAGAACCCATTTTAATCTCATTCCCTTTTTTTCAGTTGCAATGTAATAGTTTTATGAGAAAATATGAAGATGGTTAGTACTTTCATTCTTTTATTTACAGAGTTCAAGCATAAGTTGAAAGCACAATTAGTTCTTCTAAATAAACTCCCTACTATAAAAAATAATTAAACATTATCTATACCTATTCCTCCAAGATTAAAAATCATACTCCCTTTTATATCAACTCATTTCTAATTTTTTTTACTGATCCATTCATTCTACATTGATTCACTTTACTGATCTTTTACTATCTGTGCAACTCTAGATTTTTTTTTCTAGCTACTTTCTATTTTCACCTCTTTCCTGATATTTTTTCCTACTCTTTCTGTTGGCACTAGCCCCTCCCTTCTCTTCAACTGTACTTATAAGGTAGCTCCTTAAAATAAAATACAGTATTGTTTTTATCAGCTTCCAGTTATTTCAACTGCACATTCCTTCGATTGTTTCTTTTTCCTTTATCATGCTTTTGATACCTAACCCAATGGTGGCACACAGGAAGCCCTCAGTAAAATTACGTCGCATTGTATTTATTTCCTTCTCTCAATGGTTCTAGCCTCCTAGGATCTTACTCTCTGCTTTGGGGAAGAGCTTTATCTGGAACTAACCACAGCTGCAAAGGAACATAGAGGTACAACAGACAAGTTGCAAGGGGTTATAGAAAAAGGAACTAACAAAGAAGAGACATGGCCATACCACTCTCATGGCTTCTAAATACATTCCTAAATACAGGGACACAAAATCATTGAGTCTCCTCTTTTTTCTATTTTTCCTTTGACTATCCTATGGGCAGGGTAGACATATATATGTAGTGTCACTGCCCTCTTTCAATAAAGTTTGAGCTTAAGGTTTGCTCATATCTGCCCAGCCAGCTAGGTTTATTATCTTCTACTTGAATGTACATTTCTGCATCCTTTAGAATTTCAATGTTCCCCAAATGCCCACTCCAATATATTTTTTCTCACATTTTCTATGGTCTATAATAGAGTTGGCATATAGATGGTTGGATGGTTTTACCTTCTATATATGTATTTGTTCATTGCACTTCCTAATATAGCATTCAGTATTTATTTTTCATCATTAACAGTTGACTGCTCTGTTTCAAATATTTGAGAAAGAGAAAAAGTGGGAGAAAAGTAAGTGAGAATTACTGATAACTCGGGTTTAGGAGTATTAACAGTAATGATTTCTCCTAGAAAATACAAGAGTGAAAAGGATGGCAAAGATATACAGGGTGGGACCAGGGGAGAGGCTGCACCCTCTACCCATTACTATTTGGTAGCTAATATTAGAGGGGTCTTTTTGGATAGTTTATTCAGATTTGCTCAGCTCTAGAACTATATAGACACATAATGACTGAGTTTGGTCGAATTATTTTCTCTAACCTGTCTTTGCTGGGTTATTTGTCTCCTCTAGAACTTGTTAGATGAACAACTTTCTTACACTCTTCATCTACACAAAATATTTATAAACAGTGTGAAATAGAAAGAAGAAAGTGAGAGAGTAAAAGCCGGTGTGGAGAGCAAATATGTAAACCTTTTATTAGAATAGATTACGTTTGTGTGAATGAGAGACAACCATAAGGCAGTAATACAGTGGGCTGGCTTATCGTTTTACTTTATTTAGAGACTTGTATTTTGTCTAAAGGAGTGCCAGTTTCTAGAAGGAGAAGAAACAAAGGGAAACCGAGCCAAAGAGAAGACATGGGACTGTGGAAGGGCATATCATCTTTAGAGAAATTTAACATGGCTAGAGTTTGGTATATATGATAGGCAGTCGTGAGAGTAATGATTCTGACAGGATATATTCAGACTAGATTGTGAAGAATTTTGTGCTGATTCATTCATTCAAAAATATTATGAGGGCAGCCCTGGTGGCTCAGTGGTTTAGCACCACCTTCGGCCCAGGGGTGTGATCCTGGAGACCTGCGATTGAGTCCCACGTCGGGCTCCCTGCAGGGAGCCTGCTTCTCCCTCTGCCTGTGTCTCTGCCTCTCTCTCTGTGTCTCTCATGAATAAATAAAAAAAAAAATCTTTAAAAAAATATTATGAAAAATACCTACCGTGCACACTGTGCCAGATGAACAAGACAGTCACAGGTCCTGCCCTCAGGGAGCTTGTGATCCGTGTATGTCATTGTTTGAACTTGATCGTCTATGGGGATGGCTTATTAGACTTTATTGGATCATTACTCAAACAGTTGGAGCTTGAGATTTTCCAGGGACTCGTAGATCAATTAGAGATCTGTGGTAATGGTAACCGAGATTTAAAAAAATAAGAAGAAGAAGATGAGGGGTTAATAAGACAGTAATGAGAGGTGTAGAAGAAAGGTTAGAACTGGGGTACATTTTGGACTTAGAACTAACAATTAATTAGGTACATAGATATGAGATAGAAGGAGAAAAAGTGAAAGGAATCCCTGAGGTTTCCAGTGTGGAGGAGAGATTGAACAGAACAGACAGGATTGAAGGAGGAACAGGTTTGATTTGGAAGAAAAGGAGCTCACTTCCAAATCTGTTAAATTTAAAGGGACCTCCAGAACTTCTTTAGGTATTTAATTAAACTACCCTAATCTTAAAAGCTACCCTTTCCCTCCTATTTACTTTTCACCTTTACTGTTCTTGACCCCAGAACTTTGGGAAGGTGGGGAGTGTGATCAGAGTGTGTGGGGCATCAGGGAACCGGACCTGGATGTGTAAGCCGAGGTCCTGGAAACACCAAAACCACAGATGGGAAGGAGGAATCTGTAATTGGGCGTCTGATTTACATGACGTCAAACAGCAGATTGTTTGAACTATTTATTTTATTGGATTGCAGTTTTTTAATTGGCTGTGCAAAATTATGGTTTGCCATATAGTGTGCAAACATCTTTCTTCCTCATAACATAAAAACACCCTAAAGCTACTTCTGGCAAGGCTTACAGGCGGGGCCGGCTGACTGGGTAGATGAGTTCATTGGTATGAGCTCAGAAACACCAAGAAGGGAATCTACTCAAATTATCTTCTCCAGAGGCTAAAATTTCAACATGAACGGATCCATTTATTTGGCCCAAACACTATCACCCTACAAACATGCCACAGTGCTAATGCATGTATTATGGCGGGGACGTGCATTCATATTTAGATGCCTTTATTCCTACTCTTTCCTGTCTGAAATAACATTCCCCATGTAATTTATCTCATTTTTCAAAGACAGTTCAATTGTCACTTCCTTCCACATATTTCCTTGAACTTCCCCCGTGTGCCTGCCCAACACACACACATACACACACATACACACACACACACACTTTCCCTGAGATAACATATTTCACCCTTCCTAGGTTCCTATATCTTCTATATGTGCTTCTAAATTAGCAAATATCATACTACACTATTATTTTGAGTTTGGGGATCTTTCTTCTTCACTGTGGAATAAGCTTTTTTTAAAGATGGGAACATAGGGGCACCTGGATGGCTTAGTCGGTTGAGTGTCCAACTCTTGATTTCAGCTTAGATCATGATCTCAGGGCCATGGAAATGAGCCCTGTATTCAGCTCTGCACTCAGCAAGGAGTTGCTGGAGATTCTCTCTCTCTCTCTCTCTCTCTCTCTCTTTCTCTCCCCCCCCCAGCCCCTTCCCCTCACCCCCACTGCCTTCTTAAAATAAGTAAATAAATAAGTCTTTTAAAAAATAAAGATGAATATATTCTTATCTTATACATTTTCACACCCCTAACGTGCAGCACAATGACTAATAAATAGTAGATAAATGTTTATTGTTGAATCCTAACCAGTATAACACCCCTAACTGGGTGACCCCCAGGGCCCAGCTAAGATAGTAAGACAGGGATAGGAAACAGATTCCAACTTATCAACTCCAGTAAATTGCTTACACTGCCTGGAGCTTTGGTGAGGAAGGAGGCCATGATCCTTTCTAATCTCAATGTGAAAGAGACATTTGCCATGACACAAGAGGCAAGAGTGACAGCGTCATTTTTTTCTGTCCCTGAACTAGGTGTATTCTCAGTAAGGTAATCATTTACTCACTCAACAAATATCTTTCATGTGTCTGGCACTGTTGCTGAGCACCAGGGGACAGAACATGAAGATAATGAACATATAGCTCCTACCCTCAGGAATCCCAGAGACCTGGGAAGTAAATGATGTGAAAACAGTTGTAATTTACCCAATTTTATTATAATAGTTATATAATAATAATTTGCTAGATAGGAGGTAAAGGTGATTGTAGTAAAAAAAAAAGAGTATATATGTCTGTTTCCTATATTGCCCACAGTAGACAGCATGGTGACCAGTGCTCAAGAGAAAATAATCTCCAGGGTGGGTGATTACGTACATGGCATTATTGTTTAAAGACACCATTCATTCACTTGAAAGAATGTTTAGCAAATTCCTACAACATGTCAGTCCATGTGCTAGACATTGGACAGACTCTGGCAAGTAATATAATCTAAAAAAGAGGGCAAAAAATAAACTGGTAATCACACAATAAAATGTATAATTACAAATTATGATCAGTGAGAGCCCCAATCTGTTTCTTCAGTCATTCTGAACAGTCTTCAGGGTGCAATTTTGATCCGTAGGTTGACTCCTTTACTGAGATCGAAATTCATTAACCATTTGCATAAATATTCCATTCTGCTTTTCTCCATCATAGTAAAGAAGCTTACCAATTAGTCTCACATTTTCAGTGCTTGTGCATCAGTCCTCCAGAGCCCAGCCACCTCCAGGGTAACCAACCTGCGCATTTCTAGACAGTAAACCTGTGGGCCTAATCTGGATGGTTTTGATCTCAAAAAGTCAGTGCTGCCCAGAGGGACATTACTTCAATAGCCAATCTTCCTCTTGACATCTTTTAGATGTTTTGAAATCTACATTTCTAATAAGCCTAACCTCTTACCAAAACATCACCAAAAAAAAAAAAATTCCACTAAATTTTATTTGCAAAACTTAAAAGCAATAGAAAATATCTCTAGAATGAAGAGAATATATACCTATATCTGACTGACAATGCCCATTAACTAAAAATCCATTTATATTAGCTAATATTCCTTTTACCATAAAACCCTCATGGTCTCCAAAATTTATTGAAAACTATGCCCTAGCATTTAGCTTTGTTTCACATTCCATTTTGCAGGGAATCATATTTCACAAAATTTTTCACATAACTTGTTCTTAGCTTTGTGTTGTTGTTTACTATTTTAGACAAATTTATATTGCCTGTGCTCTCTATCCTTTTTATAGACCCACTGCTACTGCCCATACAAGATTCCATCTGGAAGCCTACCTATACTCAACACTATTATACTGCACTAAAATAACTCTTCCTTTATTTCCTTTTTGTCGTGAGTGTTATAAAAAGGGGAGTTAAGTATAAGCAATTGAGGATCATAGCCACTTGGGGTTGTTTGCTTGCCTCCAAATCGAGACTCCCTCTTGGTAAAGAAATAGCCTCTCCAACATGTCCTAAAAGTCCCTTCTGAAAAGTGCCCTTCACTTAAAGCCAGAGTTCCAGCTCCACTGACACCTGGCTGTTTGACTCCGAAGTGGTCAGTCCTTGCAGTAGGATCTAGCTCCCTTTTTATACCTGTTTCAGAGATTTGTCTTAACATGTACAGAAGTGCCACATAATCTATAAGTTACTCCACTGATGCAAGCGTGAACTGAGAGCTCCATTTCCTCGTGGGCAGTCCTGTCACGTGGACAGTGATGTCCAACTAACATAGAGAATGGAGCACAGGCTCGGCCAACGAATAATGTGAATCTGCATTCAGTCCCTGCATGGCCTTGCACAAATAATATGCTCCCTCTACCCTTGGTCTCCTCTTTTGTGCAATCAGGCATAGGTGCCAGAGCTGGGCAGGGGCTAGTACAAGAAATGTGTGATTATCCAGACAACAGGCTGATGTTGAGTAAATGTTAGTTTGTTTTGCCAGTGGTTTTTGGTTTTGTTTTATAACTGCAAGTAGTGGTCTCTGGGATAACCCAGAACAACCCTAAACCCCCTTTCACATGGCAGTCCTTCAAATGCGGCTGGGAAGCTCTAGAGCCCTCCCATCACTTTTTTACCATCAAACAATTCTTCTTTCTTGAATCGTTCCCCCTCCCAGCCTCCCATCAAGACGTCTGGGTCCCTCCCTGCTCCACCCATCTCTGGGCCTTCTCCAGCCTGCCAGTGGTTCTCTACAAAGAGAGCCACCCCAGGTTGCCTTCCCGGCTGCAGCAGTTTCTGGTGGTAATTACTTCTGCTGCATCTGTGTTTACCTTAGAACCTGTGGCTAAGGTAATTAGCTGGCAGCTGGCTAAGCCTTGGATAATAATGTGCCTGACATTTTAGGTATCTCTTTTCTAGAGATCTTTTTTTTTTTTTTAATACTTTCTTTCACTTACACAGTCAACAGATGATAATGGCAAATCATCCCTATGTGGAACACAATCAGGATTCATTTGCATCTGGGAGGAGATCCGCTTTTTTAAATGTGGCTGAGTTCAAAATGACAGCTTCTACACTTAAACAGTGTTTTTTGATTGCAGTCCTTTTTCACTTATTCACCAAACATTCATGGAGGTCCTGCTATGTGGAGGGCCCAGCGCTAGGTGCTAGGGACACAAACGCAAATATGACATCATCCCTTTCTGCGAAGATTTTGAAATTTGGAGAGAGGCAGGCATCAAACAATCAGGTGTCTGTGCCAAGTGCTGTGAGGTCGGCAGAGGGGGAGTGGGTCCTCAGGAGGAAACCCATGAGCAGGGCCTTTAATGGAAAATAAGTATGTAAATGTTTACGGGGCATATTGGAGAATCCAGCCGAGAACTTGCTTCCTAGACCGAGGCGTGTACACAAAAGTATTAAGGTCTCCTATCTTTGACCCAACATGATTAGTTGGAAATCAAAAGACAAGACTAGGGTAAGGCAAGCAAGGCACCTGAGTACAGGACTTAAGAAGGCACCGCACATACAGGGTTGCCCAGAGACCTTCAGAAGAGCCACCCCACTCACACCAGCCAGAGGGGAAGTGCCTCCTTAAATTTTGCACCCCTAGGCACTTCCCTTGCCTCACCCTAACCCCAGCCTGGATATATATAAGAATGTGTGTGTGTGTGTGTCAACAGGAACTATACATCAACAGGGCAATGCAAGACTCTTCCACGTATTTATTGATTTATTTAGGCCCAGAGGTGATCAATTGTGTAAACAATTCTTACACCTCCCTCAGCAATAAAGCTTGTGCCTGACCTCCTCTGACCTGATCAGAGGAGCTCACATTAGGAAATGAGGCCAACTTTGAAACACCCAGAACCCCAGTCATTCGACATGTGATGTTTTGTAGTCATCTAATATCTCCTTTACACCTAAAGAGCTATTTATATCTAGATGTCCTAAATTAAGTTGTCTGCAGAAAGAGGGTGATTGGATACAAAATCTAAAAAAAAAAAAAAAAAGCTAATGAAGCTCTTTATTCTTACAACTAAAAATAAAGGTTTTACAGAAGAGAGATTAAAAGGACAGGTCTAGAAGCAACTCCCACAGCAGGAGGAGGGTGTTGAGAGTCTGCTGTGCCCCAAGTCTGCGCGTCGAGACATGAGAATGATCTCAGTGGCCCAGACCGGGTGAACGTGGATGATAAAATCTCACAAGATAGGATTACTGAAAGAGTAGAAATCACACAATTAGGTAATTGCAGAGCCCACCTGAATGATATTACTGGCAGATGTGGATGCTGTGGAAATGTCTCTGTGCCACCCGATGGGATAACAGATATAATACTTCATTTCTACTCTGTGCCTAATGCTGTGCCGTAATTGCCCGACGACAACCATGTGAGATGTCCCTAAGTTTTCCAGTTCACTCCGTTGAACGTCAGTGATTATTCAAATTTGACACTTTTCACAACCTGTTGCTTAACAGCTTCAGTGTTCATTAACCTATCGATCATATATATACAGGGGATTTTTTTTCCAGAAAATTGTAATAGCTTTATGGCTGTACTTGACTTACCCCTGTGCACCTTGCCCGAGCAGTGCCCACCTTTCTCCCCCTTTCCCTGCACATCCTCAAAGCCCACTCAGGCTCGAGGCCTTCTGTGCTACACCCTCAGGACTCTGCTTCCCTGTCCTAGACTAACCTCCCTGCAGGAGCCAGCATTGCTCTTGCTGACCCTGGTGCCCCTCCACACAGTAGGATGTCTGGCACACAGTAGGTTCTTAATAAGTATTTGTGGAACAAATTATGCAGGGATGAGTATGTTGTTACATATCAGCGGATAAGGGTGCGTGTCTGTGTGCTCTCACCTCAGCAGCCCAGGGTGATACTTGAAAACCTATGTAGAAAAAAAAGAAAAGAAAGAAAGAAAAGAAAAGAAAACCTATGTACGATCCTGTCCCTCTGATCAGAACTTTCTGTAAGCTTTTCATCTCACGCAGAGTGACACCTCCCTGCAGCCCCAGACCATGTCATCCAGCTCCCAAGACCTCTCTGGCCCCATCACTTCTACTTTCCTCTGTAGCCCAGTGATTTCTTGCTGCTTTTTGTTTTTTCCTTTTGACATACTAGGCATGCAGCCTCATCAGTGCATCTGCTAGAATTCTCCCCTCAAGTTTCTCAGCATTAATTTGCCTCAGTTCTGTACTTCTCTGAGCCTTTGCTCAAATCCCACCTTTCCAGGGAGCCTCCCCCACTACTGGCCTTCCCCATATGTGCGCTTCCCCTTCATCCCCATAACTTTTATCCGTCCGAAACACTATGTGATGTACTTGATAATGCTAAGTTTTGTTAACTCTCTGTCCCCATTAAAGGTTGAGCTCTTCATGGCAAGGATCTTTGCCCATTTTGTCAGGTGATCCATCCCATGTGCCTAGAACCATGCTTGAAACATAAATATTTGTTGAATTAATGATTTGCAAATCACAGCTGAGCAAGTGCTGCCAATTTAACTTAGTATTTCATAAATGATGCATCATTTTCTTGCCTTGCTTTATCCCAACAACTTTTGGTGACAGGTATTTTTATTATTATTCTCATTTTTAGTTGAAGAAATTTCACCCTGAGAATTGAGTGGCTTGCTTTTTGGCCACAAGGTGAGTTGGTTCACCCAACCTCCATATGTGCCTCCTGCTATTTGGAGATTTTGGGAAAATAAAAACTACATTCCCTAGACTCCCTTGCAGTTCAAGTTGAATTCCCAAAGAGATTGCAAGCAGGAGTGAGGAGAGGACCATCCTTCTGCATTTTTGTCTGTTTCTGCTGGCCTGCATGGTTCTGTAAGAGCATTCTGGTGTCACTTCTCCAGTTTTCTGGTTGTTGAGAAAGCATGTTGGAGATCATAGGAGATCATAGCAGCAGCAAGGCTTCCCAATTTGGTTTCCTAAGCCCTGGGTCACATGACGTCATTCTTTAGCTCCCTGGGCAGAAGAGGCACTTGAAGGAGGAAAACAGAAATGGCTACACCAAGGTCTTGATCCCACCTGGTTCTAGTGTGGCCTCAGAGGTAGCAGCTTCTAGAACTTCTACAGTGGGGCAGTTCTGCTTGGTGCTCAGAATCAGAACTGGAAGCCAGTTTATAACATACTCCTTTGTCCTTCCAACAATTTTGCAAGCCTCTACTTTTGTATATTAAGTGCCTCTGTACTTAAAATATCTAAAGTGGCTTCTATTTTTATTCTGTAACTGATAGACAGGGCCACAGATTATATCATGAAAACTAAATTCTCCTTCTAGTGCCTTTTGATTCAACAAAATATTTCCTGAGCACTCATCTTTGGTATGTAAGACACTGGATTAGGTCCCTGGCACGAATGTAAATATACAATAATGCATAGTAACTAGATCTGTTGAGAGTTAACCCATTTGCAGAATTTGGGAATCCCTGACCCTTTTCAAATCCCTCACAATTCAAGAGAGCTCAAGGGGCTGTTTCACTTGTGCTTCCAAATGCAACTCCCTGTTAACCATCAGCAGCTTTCTCCATCCCGTGATCAGTCCTGACCACATGAAAGCAGCCTTGCTGTTCCCAACACAGGTTAAAAATGGAGAAAGTACCAGAGTGGAGTTGTGCCATCCACTGCCATCCACAAGAAGTGGCTTCTCCTTCATTTCACTCTCCAGGGGAGAGAAAAAAACTCCTCCCTCACCTGCCAATTGATGGTTGTGAGATTTAACTTCTCTGAGCCTCAGTTCACTCAGCAGTAAAACAAAAACATTTACATACCTTAAATTCTGTTAAAACAAGATAATCCCATTTATGAGGGAGGAAAACTAACAAGTGCTACTGCCACTACTACTATCACTATCACCAAACCTGACACCCTCATGTTTCTCAGACATTCGAAGAATTCAGCTCTCTACCTTGTTGCAACACTCTGCTCAGAACCTTCTGGAAAGAGGTAAATGGCCAACACTATGCAGTGCTAAGTGAGAAGCAATCTGAGTAACACGGTCCTTGACATTCAAAATAGTCTCTCCACTGCTAATGTTCTTGGGCCAAGTGAGTTTACAAACCTTCATCTTTCCTTCTTAAGAGGAAGAGAACCTTCCCAAATCTTCTTGGCCCCTCAGCTCATACACAGCCCCCTCATAAGTCATAGCCTACTCCCCTATTCCTCTAGATATGTCAGACATTTCTGAAGTCTCAGAAGGCATACAGATTGGACATTAACTAATAGTCTTTACTGACACCTCTACTTTACATAGATGAATAAGCCATTGTCCTGCTCTCAGGAAGCCTACAACCTTACTATAACGATGAGAAAAATAAATGTTAATTTTAACAAATGGACCATGCAAAAGGATGGGATGGGATGTAAATAGCAATAGTAGGCAGGCAAGCTCAGAGTCGAGAAGATTCTAATTACATCCTTCCTTTGTGCATTCCAACACTAGGATCATGAGCAAGCAATGGGGGCCTGCCAAGTCTCAGCTTCCTCACCTGAAAAATCAGATGTCTTTGAGGACTAAATGAAATGCCTGGGTAAGGCACTAGGAAGGTAGTAAGCATTGGATAAACAGAAACTTTTATTATTTTTCACTAAAGTGAATTCATGAAAACTTCTTGTGGAGTAGGGCAGACACTTATGGTGTCTTCTAGGTTGAAAAATCTAAATCCCATCACTAAAGGGAGACTAGCCATCATTTAGAACAAGGATAATGGAAGGGTTCACCACCTGTAAATCTGTGGGCCAGAGAGCCAAAAAATGTTTATTATTGTACAGGTGGCAAAATAACATCCATAGACCAATTTCTCTTTGCATATTGGTATCACCTTCTCAAAAAGACAGGGTATAGAATGCAATGATACACTACTCCTTTAGTTTATCAAAATGTATTATACAGTGAACAATACAAAATACTGACATGTTTATAATTGGTCAATATTTAGGCCTCGGGTAAACAAATTTAGATACTAAATGTAGCCTAAATCAACTACTCATAATTATTTTTTCTCATGATAATACTATGTTCCAGATGAATAGATTTCTTTTCAATGTAATCACCCCCATTTCCAACTACATTTTGTTTTGTTTTTTTTTTAAGATTTTATTTATTCATGAGAGACACAGAGAGCGAGAGAGAGAGGCAGAGACAGAGGGAGAAGCAAGCTCCATGCAGGGAGCCTGACTTGGGACTCCATCCCAGGTCTCCAGGATTAGGCCCTAGGCTGAAGGCAGCGCTAAACTGCTGAGCCACCCGGGCTGCCCATCCAATTACATTTTGATGTTTGTTCTGGTATGTGAATTTTAATTGTCAACTCCAAACTTGGTTACAATATTTAACCCACCACAATTTTAAATTTTTATCAGGTTTCTTTCCCCTTTTTTTTTAAATTTTTTTTTTTTATTTATTTATGATAGTCACACACAGAGAGAGAGTGAGGCAGAGGCAGAGACATAGGCAGAGGGAGAAGCAGGCTCCATGCACCGGGAGCCCGACGTGGGAATCGATCCCGGGTCTCCAGCATCGCGCCCTGGGCCAAAGGCAGGCGCCAAACCGCTGCGCCACCCAGGGATCCCCTCTTTCCCCTTTTTATAGACACATAAGAAAGAAAAGCTATTAATGATTTCTGCCTGGGAGGCTCCGAATTAAATACCATCAGAGTAGGGAAGATGACAGTTAAAAGGATAGTCGTATTCTAACTCAGTCTTGTCCACCTGCTTTCGGCTAAAAGTCTTCCTGCTGTACATCACAGTGACCCAGATCCTAAGACTGAAATTCCAGGCCTGATACCAAAGCCCTGAAATAAAAATAAACAGCAAAGAAAATTCAGAGATTGGAGTTCGATAAATATCATCCACTTTATGGGAATAAAGAACTTCATGTTCCCATTAAAGAGCTTGCTTTCTCTCATATCTTGGAGACTCCGTTTAACTTGCTTTGTTCTTATCACCAGACTCAAGACTTCTTGTCCAGTTGAAAGCTGTTCTTTCTTACCCCTGACTTTCAATCAGCCAACAAATCCGATTGCTTCTTCTTTTACCAACCCCCTCTGCCTAATTTTCTATAATTGTTATCTAAACTCAAGTTCTTTGTACTTTATGTCTGGATTATTGCAACGGTCCCCCTCCTATCCCCCTAACTTTCATTTCTGCCTTATCCAATTTGACAGGCACATCACCACCAAATCAATCTACATAAAATATCACTTTGATAACTTCATATCTTTGATCAAAAATAATCAGTGATACTTTAGAGCCTTCATATACAGTGAATGCTCAAATTTAGATTGAATATCTTAAATACATGAATAAGTAAATATATTCACAAGAAAGTTCTAGAAATATCTCCACTCATTTTTACCTTAATTTTGAGCACCTGCTATGTTTATAAATCCTCTGCTTTTTTAAATTGTTAATTAATCTATGTAAAAAATAAAAACAAATAAGAAAATACATTCTAAAAATGATATACTCCAAAGGAAGCCCCAACAAAGGAGGGACCAACAAATTTTCCCAAGCATTAAAAGAAAAATAACACCAATCTTCACTAATTTTTCTAGATCATAAGAAAAGAGAATACTTTCCAACTCCTACTTTGAATTTGGAAGGACTGTGACAAAAAAACCTGACAAGGATGTATAAGAAAGCAAGCCAGAGCGTAGTTTCACTCATCAACAAAAATGTAAAAATCCCAGACAAAATGTTAGCAAAATGAATATAGTAATAAAAATGATAATACATCATGATCAAGTTGGATTTGCTCCAAGCATAAGAGGTTATGTTGTACTTTAGGCAGTCAATCAATGTAATTCAACACATTAACAGACTGACTATAGGAGAAAAATTGTATGATTGTCTTCACATATGAAGAGAAAGCGTTTGACAAATTTAATATCTATTCATGATAAAAGCTCTTGGCAAATTAAGAGTCAAAAAGAATATCCATAATTTAATAAAGAGTAGCTACAAAAGGCATACGGTAAATATATTTAACAGTGACACATAGAAACTTGGCGTAAGAATGAAACAAAGTTGTCTGCTATCCCCACTTCTATTGAGCATTGAAAGGAGGCATTAGGCATTAGGACAGGGAAAAAGAAGGGTTAGGAACTGAAAAGGAAGAAATATAACTGCCATCTTACAGATAAAATGATTGTATACATAGAAAATTCAAAAGATCTTCAGATAAATTATTAGATTTAAAAAATGAATTTACTAAGGTCACTGGAAATTCAATTAATATATAAAAATCAATTTTATTTCTAAATACAAGCAACAAATAAACATACAATGCCATTTTAAAATATTACTTAAAGTAATATCAAATATTTATGAATAAAAGTTAGTAAATGTAATGCACAAGACCTTTATATAAATAACCATAAAATGCTGTTAGGAAAACTATAAAAGACAAAATAGAGGAATATATCATGTTCATGGATTTGAATATTTAATATTGTCATAATGTCAATTCTCTTCAAACTTATATACAGAATTCATACAATTCAAACCAAAATTTCAGCAGATATTTTTGTGGAAGTTGATTTTAGAATTTACTTGGAAAAGCCAAAGGCCAGAAATATTCAAAACAATCTTCCTTTTTAGAAGGTTATATTCCCCAATATCATGACTTATTATAAAGCTATAATAATTGGGCAGCCCGGGTGGTTCAGCAGTTTGGGGCCACCTTCGGTCCAGGGCATGATCCTGGAGACCTGGCATGGAATCCCGCATCAGGCTCCCAGCATGGAGCTTGCTTCTCCCTCTGCCTGTGTCTCTGCCCCTCTCTCTCTCTCTGTCTCCATGAATAAACAAATAAATAAATCTTAAAAAAATAAATTTTAAAAAAGCTATAATAATTAAGACAGTATAGGACAGTCTGTAGAAAGATAAATACATAAACCGAAAGAGAGAGTCTAGAGGTAGACCAGTATATAAATAGACATTTATAAGAAATGTAGCAATGCACATCAGTGGGGAAAGAATAGATTTTTTTTTTTAAAGAATAGATATTTAAGTAAACTGATGCTGGGTCAATTTTACACCCATGTGAGGAAAATGTGAATCTTGACCCCTCATCTGACACCTGTACCATTCCATATGAATTATAGATCTAAATGTAAAGGATAAAAGAATACATTTGGGAGAGGCAATAATATATAAAAATAATATTTTCATGACCATGATTTAGGCAGATTATATGGATCCCTCTGAAAACAAATACTCGCCATATAATATAAGACTAATAACTTGATCTTCATTAAAATTAAGAACTCTTGTTACATAAAAGATACTGTTTTGAGAGACAAAAAAAAAAGAAAACCCCAATAACATACCATTGCACACTAGAATGGCTAAAATTTAAAAGTCTTACAAGATTAAGTGTTAGCAAAGATACAATGCAGCTGAAATTCTCACACACTGCTAGTAGGAGTATAAAACAGAATAGATGCTTTCAAAACATTTTGGTAGTGCTTACTAGAGCTAGACATACATATGTACCCCGTGACCTAGAAATTCCATATATTTACATATACTATATAGAAACTGTCACTGGTGTACACAGGAAACAAGAAACAAGATAGTCACTTCATCATTGATGGTAATTCTGATTAACTCCTGAAGAGCAGGAACTTTGATTATAACTGCTATATCCCAATTACAGTAACCATCATACATTTCCATAATAATATTTAAACAGTAACCATAACATTTAAATGGCATGTAGAATTCAAAACAGAGATTAATTACTATATCATTAAATAACTGTTTCTTTTTCTTAAAGATTTATTTATTTGAGAGAGCAAGAAAGCAGGAGGAGGAGCAGGAAGAGAGGGAGAAAATCCCAAGTAGACTCTCCACTTGAGCGACGAGCCTGACTCTGGGCTCAGTCCCACGACCCACGAGATCATGACTTGAGCTGAAACCAAGAGTCGGACATTTAACTGACTGAGCCACCGAGGTGCCCCTATAACATTGTTTCTTTACTAAACTAAGATAATCAATAATAGTCACCTCTTATTGAGTCCATGTAATATGTCAAATATTATGCTCTATACGTACAGTATCTTCTTTAAGCTTTGCTACAGCTTTGGAATATAAGGATAATTATCTACGTTTATGGATAAGAAAGATGAAGTAAGAACGAAGAAACTTTCCCCCAAACCAACACAGCTTTGAACTCCAACATGGTAAATTGCCTCCTATTACTTGTATCTTTAAACTCATTGAAACACATATTAATTGAGATTATTAAGGGAGGATGGCTAAAATAAATCAGCTATATCTAATCCAAATTAAGCATCACACCAGAGTATATCGTGAGATTCAATACCAAAAGAATTTTTAGTCACTGTTTAAATTTAACAAATAATTAAGTAGGATAATTATTTATGGAAGTTTATTTCAGTCCTTACAAAACTGAAGACAAAATGCTGTATTTACCAGTGGAGTACTGAATATCTTTTGATTGAAAAAATGAGTATATATATATATATATATATATATATATATATATATATATATATTGGTATTCCTAGTTTACTAAATATTATAAAACCTATATGTTAAAAGACCACTGTTTGCAGGGCACTGTCCCAGAAAACCAGATGCTGCCCATGAGGCTGTCTTCACTTGGCTGATTTCCTGCACATGCAAGCAAAATGGAGTTACCTTCCTTGACTGTTCTGGGACTTCCTGTCCCCACCTAAGCCCCTTGGTGGGTCTGATAAATGAGAAGATCCGATCCTTAATTCACCTTGCAGGAACTTACATAAAACACAGTAAATTAGTATGAGGAAATGGGTATTGATTCCACTAAGGGAAATAACCTACCACACGTATAACGTCTAATGTTTTGGTTCTGCATGTTACATTTTACATGGGCCTGACTTACCCCTGCTGTACGAAGCTACAAGGATTTGAACAGGTTAAACAATTTATGCCATCAAAAATTTAAACGTTAAGTGAAACAGAGTGGACATCACTACTCTTCGGGAAGGAGAAGCGGAATCATTATCCTAATGCCCTGGAGCCCATAAGATGAAAGAAAAGCTGAAGCATCAATGATAATGACTTAGTTTCACTAGGAACAGAGATGGTCTCTTGTTGACAGCTAATCGAAAAAGAAGTGGTTTCAGACAAAATGTTGGTGAACATCCTCTGTATATTTAACTAAGATGGTTAGAATCAACGGGTGCATTGTTATGTTGTTAAATAATACTTTTGAAGTCAAGATAAAAATTAAGAAGGAAATACTTTACTGAAAGTCATTGTAAATTTTTAATTAGATCAGAAAAGCCCCAGTCCTGATGTTACTAGGAACTGTAACACGCTTTTGCTGGTGGTGAATGATGTGTATTAGAGTTAAGGGACCCTTACTGGGGCAGAGTTAATATTCAACTTGTGGACTTTGCATGGAGCTCCAGCCTGCGCGTCTCCCAAAGACATACTTAACAATACTAATTTCCTTTCCATGAAACTAAGCTTTAAAATTTATACTGCACATGAACAAATTAGTCCCCACATTACCTCTGAACACCAGGTCAGATTCCTAAATTTTTTTCAGAGCAGAAATCTCTATTTATGAGACATTTACAAGGCCACATAAATGACAAGTGATGGAACTTGGGATTAAAAATTTAAATTTCCAGGGCCGCATCTCATAGCCACATGATTTCAAATTCCTGTGGCTTAATTCCATGTGTCAAGATCAAATGATCTTGTGCTATGTTTCCATAATACGTTTTCTGTGTATTTATACATACCTTTCCTTATTCTAGAAAGGACTTAAAGTGACATGTTGAAATGCAACAACAAATGCATAAAATCTAAAACCAGAAGCTAAAGATGAGAAAGGGGAGTGGAAATGAGGAGAAAAAGTAAGATAAAGTCAGAATTAAATTAGGTTTTGCAGTGTAGGAACCTTATGCTTGTGAGAGGGGGTATACGGATTCTGGAGCTTTGCTTTCTTGTGGCCAATGCAGAGATCAGTGTCCATAACATAAAAGTAAATGTGATGTTTATAAGAAGCACAATTATTCTCATTCTAATATGAGAAAGAAATCACTCACCTGCACCCACATAAATAGACCATCTGTAATATAATGAGCCACCATCTCGACAATATCCTGCAGGTAAATACACACATTTCACAGTGTAGATTCTTGAAAGTTCCTCAATCTAAATAAAAGGAATACAATGGAGTTTTAGGGAATGACAAAGAGAAAATTTCTTTACTTTCTAAAAATACAAACTTCTGGTGTTGTCCTTCCTGATTACTCAGAGAATATTACTGGTCAAAAAAGACCAAAGTCATTGCTTGACTGAGACTGTCAGCTGGCCTGGCCCTAATGCAATCACCTCTTATTATCAGTCATGTTTTTCCTTCCCTGAGGTTGTCACAAACAAAGGAGTCAAATGATGCTCACCCCTGCCAAAATTGTTTTTCCTGTCAGTCAGAGATAGGGAGGCTTAAAACCATAAGTGTGGGCAGACATGTTTTGGTTGTTTTGTTTTCTGTTTTTTGTTTTTTCAAATTCCAGTCTATTAAAAGAGAATAATAGTAGGGGGAAAAAATAGCCCACGGCTGTTGGGGAACCATGTGACCGTGTTTCAGGATGATACTTCATTATTGAGGTCTAGATTGAAAGTAACATATTACAAGCTTGAATATTCTAATATTAATAGAAAATATCCACAAGTAAAAGCCACATGGAGATCAGAGTGTTAACTTTACTTGGGGGCTAAGCAGGTTCTCAACAGCTATCAATATACAGGCTTGTTGAGTAAACTGTGCTGACAAACAGGGCTTGAACCTGAGGACAAAGGTGGAGTAATTTAATTGGGGATGTAGGGCCCAAATTATAGGCTGGAAATGTTGACACAATGAGGAAAAATCTGGTTCACTGCCTGAAAACTGGAAGTGAAAGGTGACTTCCCTGAGCCTGAGCAGAAACAATCCAAAAGGTCAATGAAGAGGCAAGAGTGGTTGCCTTCAACCCATCAACCACCCCCCCTCCCATTGATGAGTATGGTCCAGGGATATACACTCTTACTAACCAGTTTTCCTATTCTCGCCTTCCCAGAGAAGACAAAGCCCAAATATAGATGGAGAGGCTGGAAGCATTTACTCTAACACTCTTCATTCACAGAGAAATGTCACAAGCTCCTTCATCCATTACAATGAGAGGGAAGGTGGATAAGAGTTCCCAACCAGGCAAGGCTTCATGGCTGTGTGACCAGTGCAATCACACAGGCAGACCTATGCTCTGAAGAACTCTGCATTTGGCTTAATGCTCTGCTATTGCTGCCTTGAAATTCTTAGCAATCTTTGTACAGAGACTCATATTTTCATTTTCTATTGAGCTCACAATTATGTAACTGGTACTGCAATAAAGAATTAAGACAATGATTACATTAGAGAGAGTGACAGTAAGCCAGGGGCAAAAATCATCTAGATATGAGGGAAACTGACACCAGGGTCGGTAAATGACAGCGAAGAAGGAATAGTGGTTAATGTAATCTGATGGCATGAACATCAAAGTGGAGTTAGGAAAGAGAAAGAGAAGAGTGCAAGGAAATGCCTTTCTCACATCCGGGTCCAATTCTTTAAGGACTGTAGGAGAAAAACAGCCAGTGCTTGAGAGGGACGCAAGAGAAGTGGTGCCTTCTGAGGACAGTAAATCTGACTGTGTGTGTGTGTGTGTGTGTGTGTGTGTGTGTGTGTGTACACACATTCACATCCAGTGAGATGAATCAAAAAGGAGGAATCCAGAAATTTTAAACCAGCAAATAATCACATAAGGTGAGACTAGTGTAAAATGTTGATTATATGACCTGCACAAGAATTACAACCCTGCGAAGAAGTAGGCCATGAGTCTCCCCAGTCTTCTGGGATGAGGCTTTTTGAATAGCCATGCTTGAAAAGTCTGGGAGAAACATAGGAGGCATGTGAAGCTTCCACTGAGGGAAAAGGATCTGATCCTTCTGATTTACGGGGAAAGTTTGCCTTCTGTTGCCTCTGCCAACTGTGCTTCTTGCTGGCTATTATAAAAGCAAATCAGAAATCCATAAAATATATGAAAGACTAAGAATGAGGTAGAAAAAATATTTTCATTGTAGCAAAAGTATTAGGAGATGCAATGGTAAAAGAGCTAAAGGAAGATAAGATAAAAAAAAAAGGTGAAAAATAAGTAGAATGCAAAAAATAAAAAATTACAAGTTTCAAATGTAAAATAGATAAAATTTCAAATAAAATATAAAAGATCAATAAAATTAAAGATTAACTCCTCCCCAAATTATTTTTTGTATTTGTTCATTGCTCAAAGCTAATAGATACTTAACTTCGTGCCAAAGCCGAGTGCAAGTTAGCATTCAGTGTTCTTCCCACCACAGGTAATAGGCAATGTTTTGTCTTCAGAGTGACTTTGATGCCACATAAATAAAAGCAAGCAAACATATTAAAAATGCAAAGAAAAGACATTACACAATGAGATAATAAGGCCAAGGATGGTTCAACATATAAAAAATCAATCAACGTGATATATCACACTAATAAGATGAAAGGAAAATAAACATTGATTATATCAATTAATGCAGAAAAAAATTGACAAAATCCAACACATTTTCATGATAAAAACACTTGGCAAACTAGGAATAGAAGGAAACTACCTCAAAATACTAAAAGACATTAAAAACTCACAGTGAACATCATACTCAACAATAAGAGACAGAAACTTTTTCTCTGAGATCAAGAATAAGGCAAAGATGCTTTCCTTTCACTACTTATATTCAACATAGAACTTGAATAGTTCTAACCAAAACAATGAGTCAAGTAGAAGAAATAAAGATACCCATTAGGATGGCCATTATAAAAAAAAAAAAAAAAAAAACAGAAAATAACAAGTATTGATAAGGATGTAGAGAGATTGGAACCCTTGTACACTATTGGTGGGAATATAAAATGTTATAACCACAGTGGGTAATAGTATTGAGAGGTGATTCCTCAAACAATTAAAAAATTAAAATCTTTTAAAAAAATTAAAAACTGTTTAAAAATTTAAATTTAAGCTGGGGTGTCTCAGTGGTTCAGTTGGTTTAGCATCCAACTCTTGATCTCAGCTCAGGTCTTGATCTCAGGGTCTTGATTTCAAGCCTCATATTGGGCTCCATGCTGGGCATGAATCCTACTTTTTAAAAAATGTTAAATTTAAAAAAATAAAATAAAAAATAAAAAATGTTAAATTTAAACAAATTTAATTATAAACAACATAATCTAGTAATTCCGCTTCTTGGTATACACCAAACAGAAATAAAAGCAGAGTTTTGTTTTGTTTTGTTTTGTTTTTAAAGATTTTATTTATTTATTCATGAGAGACAAAGAGAGACAGAGGCAGAGACACAGGCAGAGAGAGAAGCAGGCTCCATGCAGGGAACCGGACGTGGAACTCGATCCTGGGTTTCCAGGGTCACACTCTGAGCCAAAGGCAGATGCCCAACTGCCGAGCCACCCAGGCAGACCAAAAACAGATTTTTGAAGAAATGTTTGTACACCCATGTTCATAGCAGCATTATTCAAGATAGCTAAAATGTGGAAGTAACACAAGTATTCATCAATGGATGAATCGATAAACAGCAAGGCCTACATACACGCAATGGAATATTATTCAGCCTTGAAAAGAAATTCCAGCATATGCTACACTGTAGATGAATCTTAAGGACATTATGCTAAATGAAACAATCCAGTCACAAAAACACAAATACTGTATGATTACATGTATATGAGGTACTTAAAGTGGTCAAAATCAAAGGAACAGAAAGTTAGAATGGGTGGTCATCAGGGCTAGGGGGAAGGGAAGGAACAAAGAGTTCTTTGTTTAATGGGTAAAGAGTTTCAGGTTCGCAAGATGATAAGAGCTCTGGAGATGGATGGTGAAGGTTGCACAACAGTACAAATATGCTTAATAGCACTGAATCTACATTTAAAAGTAGTTAAGATGGTAAGGCTTATGGGTTTTTTTTGGTTTTTTTTGTTTTTTAATTTTTTTTTATTTATTTATGATTGTCACACAGAGAGAGGAGAGAGGCTGATACACAGGCGGAGGGAGAAGCAGGCTCCATGCACCGGGAGCCCGACGTGGGATTCAATCCCGGGTCTCCAGGATCGCGCCCTGGGCCAAAGGCAGGCGCCAAACCGCTGCGCCACCCAGGGATCCCGGTAAGGCTTATGTTATATGCACTTTCCACAATAACAATTTGGAAAAAATGCACTTGAATTTGAATTTCAGAGGGATAGCCAAATGGTTTTGTAGTGTATGTCCCAAATATTGCATGTGATGTACTTATATTCCAAAATTTTTTGTTATTTGGAGTTTAACTGGATGTCCTGTATTTTATCTGACAATCCTTAAAAAAATAAGAAGGTAGAAAGAAAAAGAAAGAACGAAGGAAAGAAAGAGAGAGAAAGGGAGATAAGAAAGAAAGAAAGAAAGAAAGAAAGAAAGAAAGAAAGAAAAAAGAAAGAAAGAAAGAGAAAGAAAGAAAGAAAGAAAGAAAGAAAGAAAGAAAGAAAGAAAGAAAGAAAAAAGAAGAAAGAAAGAAAGAAAGAAAGAAAGAAAGAAGAAAGAAAGAAAGAAAGAAAGAAAGAAAGAAAGAAAGAAAGAAAGAAAGAAAGAAAGAAAGAAAGAAAAAGGGAAGAGAGGGGAGGGAGGGAGGGAGAGAAACAGACAGACAGACAGAGACAGAGAGAGGGAATAAGGCAATCCCAAGAAATTTCCTAAGGATGCGTTTGCTATTGCTTCTGATGCCCCAGGTCAGCTCTGTCTGGCTCAGCGATGTGAACACATACTGACCATCTAATCAAGGGGTAAGATTTTACTTTTACTTTAAAAAATATGATCTTTCCCGATATAAATATAAATAAGACCAGGATGGTTGATTTTGGATATTTGGCTATTTCCAAGAACAATCAGACGTACCTGTATCTTGATTTTAATTCAGGATATTCTAAATGAAGAAAGCTTTTTTTTTCTTTTCTTTTTTTTTTTTTACCAGAGAAATTTTGTCTTGAGAAGATGGAGACATCTTGTGTCCAAGCTCTTTATTCCTCCTTTGCCCTTTTGTAGCCTCTGCAAACGCTTGTGCGATTTTATTTATATTAATGGACTTGGATGTGAAGGTTATGAGGATCCTTTAATAACGTGGAAATAAGCTGTTACATTCCGTACTGATACTACCTCCCAAATTTCTTCTCTCCTTCAATGAAACTTTCAGCTCTTTCATATACTAATATTTGCAGATAACTGCTTTATATTTCAATGTATTGAGTCATTTTCCCATGCCTCTCATTCTATTATGTTGATTTTAGTCTCAGCATTTTCTTTCCACAGAGATCGAGTTTATTGTTCATAATTTCTGCCAAGGTCATTTACTCTTAAAAGTTCAAACAGGCACTCCTACAAGACAGAAGACTTTCATCTTGACTCCTGAACTAATACACCAAATATTTTTTCCCATTACATCTACAGCATGCACATGCTGCCTTTTTAAAACATTTTTGTTTTGCACTTTATCTTGCTGCTGGAGAAATTTCTGCATGTTTCCTAAGTCTTCTGTTAAATTCCTCTTGATCATTTCCTTTTCCTCTCCTCTCAACATGATGCATGCAACTCATCTCGACTCTTAGCCTTCGCATTAACAGTATCCAGTCATTTATTTTCATTTTACGACTAAATGTCCAGTAATAGCAGACATATTTTATAAGAGCTGGTTTTTCAAATCTCAGGTGAGCCCCTGAAGATGCAAGTGTGTTTTTAATTCTTCAAGGCTTGAGATCTCCCTGTTTACAGTGAGAGCAAACAGGTTTTGAATGGTGGTGGCTTTTTGGATTTGCCCAAATCAAAAATAGTAGAAATGACTTTCAAAACGAAAACAAGGAGGTTCTCCACTGTCCTAACTCTTTGTGCTTTCGTCCTTAACAATATTTTAGGCTACAAATGGCATCAAACATGTCTTTGAACACTCCCACTCCAATCTCAAATCAACTATGTTTAGTATCACTTCATTAGATTTTACAGTCAATACCACCATTACAGACTTGATTAAATGAACTCCACTGGGTTCTATAACATTAATTATAGCTGCACAACTCCTGCAGCCATCAGAGAACATTCATTATGTATGACTCCATCCACAGAAGAAGAAATCGCTGACTATTTGGGTGATGCCTTTTCAGAGATCTATAGAGTCTTTTTGATCTCTACAAATATAAACTATTTGAGGAATCTGTCTGATAATAGAAAACTCCGAGGGATCATTTTACCCCTCAGATACGACAGCAGCAAAAGATAATGTGTTCTGGTGCTAGTGAATCCAATTTAGGTTTTGCATCCTTCTTTAGCTGTGCATGATCCAAAAATAAATAGTTTCCCCAGAATTAACCATTTTTCAATGTTTATTAAGTAGCAGTTATGTTTCTTACTCCGCACTGGGATATGCAAAGATGGAGAAAACATGCAAAGATAATGTCTCAATCTCAAAACGTTATGTAGGCTATAATATCAACTGTATGCAAAAAAAAATGAAAAATAGGAAGTTTACAATGTTTTTGGTGAAGCAAAAACATGTGGATTCAGAAATAAAAGAGTGCTTGAACTCTCATGTTACTCTTTGTCTCCTGTCACTTTCCACATAGGAAGAGTTCGTGTTTATACCCAATTCTGGGGTGGGTCGATTCAAGGAACAAGTAGCCTGGACATCCAAGACTACTTGGATTCCATAATAGTGACCTCTCTAAGATTGACTAATTCCTCCCTGATTGGGGTTTTCCTGCTTCTAGAAATGTTCTTAAATACAGGAAAGGCTAGAAGCAAAGAAATTTGTTGAAAGGAGACAAAATATTATGGATTTTAAAAATATGTAATTGGGAAACAACTAATTTAAAAACACATTTGTGTCTATACAGGTATTTATACCTGAAACATGCAGGCATGCTTCTTGGTTGATTCTCTGAGTTTCTAAACGCAATGCCAAATTCTGACTCTAAGTAGGAGATCATTTTATTTCCATGAGAACAATAAATTTTTCTCTTCAAGGAGAAGCTACTTGCCTCCAACTCATGAATTTGAAAGTTCTGCAGCTTCTAAAGCCAGGAAGACACTATCTCTTCATTTTTCACGTCAAAAATCTTCTGGCCATACCACTCCGGAACTGCAGGATTTGGCTTGAGACCAGCAGAGAAAAACATTAATCCTTTCCTGCACATCATACATGGATCCCACTAACTTTCTGGAATTGGCTTCTGGTGCCAGTAGCCCCATAAGCCATAGCATTTAAGGAGGAATTCAAAGAATTCAAGGAAGAATTCATGCAGAAGGTGAAAAAGACTCTTTGCTCTTTTCAAGAATGCTAGTGACAGAGATTCTTTGCTTAACCAAACTTTAGTCCAGCTCCTGAACCTTCTCCTAGGCACATCTGTATACTTCTTTGTAGAATCTAGTTTTAGCAAGAACGCTGCTTAGTCAGTTTAAAGAACCATTTCCCCATTTACCCTCCTATCTAATTAGGTTCCTCATCCTCCATCACCCCCCAGGTAACTTCTGGTCACTTTGGCCTTTCTTTAGCATAAATGCTGTTATGTTGGTTTAGCCAGGATCTCCTTCTATCCTTGATGTTTCCTCTTGATACTTTCACCTCTGACTCTCACCCAGCTCCTTGGTTAAAAACTCCCACTTGCACAAGCTAGGTTTAGAGTTGAGCCCAACCCTTCTCCCCCACTGCAAAATTCCATTGCAGTGGTCCCTAGCCTATTGACATAATCTTTTTTTAAAGATTGTATTTATTTACCTGAAAGAGAGAGTGTGCAAGAGAGAAAAAGAGAGCATGAGGAGGGAGGAGAGGTAGAGGGAGAAGCAGACTCCCCACTGAGTAGGGAGCCAACGCAGAACTTGATCCCAGGACGCTAGGATCATGATCTGAGCCGAAAGCACTTAACCAACTGAGCCATCCAGTGGCTAGATCTTGAATAATGCCCACCTTATGATCTTAACAAGTGTTATAAAAATTGTTTTCTTTGACACTGGCCAAACGGCAAATGTAATTTCCTCTACTCATCCCAGGCTCTGCTGAACAAAACACAGAAAATTTCAGACATGTTCTATTGCTGCCCCCTCATTTAAACATATAATATCCCCCAACCCAAGAGATTTCTTGCACATTAAACACAGTGTTATTTTACACCAATGTATTAGAATAATCAGATTCTTCAAAGAGGAACATCTGCTTATTCTGCATTTTTCCCAACTGCAGGGAGAATTATCTTTTTGTGAAGAGCTCTTTAGAAGTGCCCTTTTAAAAATGAGCTTGTGATGTGTCATCATCAATACCTCATCTCCTGTGTCAGACATCATCAAGTGCACTTGCCGGTGGAGACTTTTCCAAAGCTGGTACTTCAAAGAGAATTCCCTGTGAGATTCACTGTGAGCCGCAGCGACCACAGTCATCCCTCCAATCAAGAGGCCTAGAGTGTTTACAACACAGGCAGTCTTATCTGCTGCAGGTAACACAAGGCATCCAGAACCCACTGGCAATCAGACCCCTTCTGTGGACTTTCATAGAAGATCTGTTTGTTCAACAATATGCTTCCTTTTGGTAACATCTGATGATACGTAAATCTAGTCAAGAAAAATGGTGACAAGATCATAATGAGCAAGAAAATCTTTGCTCAAGATTTCTTTGCTCAAGATTGCCAAGTTTTCCAGATTTGCAAAATGAAAGTTTATTAGGGAAAGCCCATTATGCATAAAGAATTCCATGTCAAACCTAAGCTACAAGGCAGAGTCTGCTGATTGGTACTTTTATCAGATCTTCAGTGCATCTTAAGTTCAAGCAAAAATAGGAAACACTGTTTTAGATCATCAGCGGGGAGTCCGACATGAATGAAACAATGAATATTAAATAAAATCCAAGCCCCCTTAGCCTAGCACTCAAGGCCCACTAGCCTGCTATTTAATTCATTTCAAGGGAAATGGTAATTGTTATATAATGGAATAAGCACTGAAACCAGAGCCATATCTCACATATCCTGTCTCTAAATGTATCCAACTTTATTACCTAAATTCGTTTGAGTTTCCATTTGGTTGTCTGTAATAGAATTATGAAGATTGAATATATAATATAAAGCAATATTTATTAAATACCATGTGTCAAATTCTATGCCAGGTATTTTCTTCTAATCTTGTACGTCAAATATATCTCTGTCATTCGAGAATTGTTGATGGGATAAATGAACTATGATAGATGATAAGCAATAGCTGTTTAGTATTTTAAAAATCATTAAAAAAAACACTAAGTCATTATAGGACACTGTAAAGTTTATAAAATACTTCTATTAAATACACATTTTGAAGTATTTATAGAAGAGAAGAAAGTTTGATGGAGGAGATGATTGTGGAGTCTACTGGCATAGGGCTGTGTCTCCATTTCAATGTCCATTCAAAACAATAAAATACTCAATGATAAATTGCTGGTCAGAGCTAGACTAGGTCCTGAGTACAGAAATAACAAATTCTCACAGGGAGTCAGAGAAACCAGACCTGGAAGCCACTGTGTGTGGTGGTGGTAGTGGGGGGGGGGGTCCCATTGTGGAGTATGTTCCCCATGAGGTGTTTTACTTAATTCCAGATGCAACATACTCACAGTGACTTTAACAGACTAGAAGACGATGAGAGGGCATTTCATTTATCAAATATCACTGTGTTTCTGCCAAATACTACTACTGTACTAGCTCTTTGAAGATACAAAGCATTTTTCTTCAAAATGCTCAGGGTTCAAATACCTGGAGAAACTCAATGTGTGTCAGGGAGGAAGACAGTTAAGCAGGTGATTAAAATAGAGTTCTATCCTCTACACTCTCCTCTCAAAAAAGGAATCTGCCCTTCCCCCAAGATGAAGAACTCTTGCACAGAGTTGGCCAGATTCTATGACATCTGGGGACCATATTTTCCAGGAATACAGCTTTCAAATATGGTATATTTGGTATATTTTCCTCTTGCACCCAAGCCTACAAAAAGGTAAATTAATAAATGGACAAGAGGCATGTCCAGCTATTGTTTCTTTCTCTGGACACTTTGTCTTCTTCCCCTGTGACTGCCAGGATGGAAACATTAGCCAGGCCACATCTTAAGACAGCTCAACAGTACTCTTTGTAGACAAATGTACTGTCCTTTGTGTTTTGTCCTCTGACACTAGTGAGTGGGTATTAAGCAGGCACTTCCTTATCGTCTAATGTTAACAACCATTAGGTTTTAGGTGGTGAAGAATCTGATGAACCTCATGATCTGCTCTAATCTGAAGTTCTTTAAGCACAATTTGCTTAGAAAAAAAGACTTTGGTATTTAGTCAATCAAATCTATTAAAGTTGTGTGTTGCAGCTTAAAGTCAAAGTATCTAAGAGATCTACACAAGGAAGGAAATGAACACTAAGAAGGGGTACCCAGTTCTAGTGGAGAGTCAAGGAAGAAGCAACAAGGGATAAGACTTCTAGGAGAAGAGAAGTCAATCAGGCAAAGACAACAAGTGTAGATATTTTCTGCACAGTGAGTAAGCACCATGTACCTAGCTAGCTTCAAGGGTTTGAGAGACTACAGAAAACTCAAGTTTTACCTGGATGTGGAATCTGAAAGAAATATTTGGAAGAAACAAGGAAGTCTGTCTTTCTAAGAGAAAGCCTGGGTAGAGGCATTCTTCTACTGTAAGGGTATCCTGTGGGTGATATATAGTGTTTACTATCATTTTTCTAGAGGATGGAATTAGTAGCAACAAGGAAATGACCAGACAATGGACTCTGCTCAGGATAATCCTTCTACAGGAGCTGAGTAGCAATGAGGGACTGCTTGCCCCTAGATTTGTTCAGAAAGAACCAGAGAGACATGTGTCAGTATGTTAAAGAGGACATTTCTGTGTGGGATAGGAGTTCAACCTACATGAACTGTCTTTCCAACCCCTGATTCTATCACCGGCCAATTAATTCTTTGTTCTGTGCAGAAATGAAAAGACCTCATTCCCTCTTTCCTCCCCTCCCCCCACTCCCAGCCCAAAGGACCGGAAGAGGAGTATTGCATTCAAATACTGCAAGCTTTTACTTAGCTAGTTAGGACATGGATAAAGAGGAATTATTATATATTCCAAATAACAAAGTACTCGAGCTAAAACTCTTCTAAAAAATTATTCTGATTTTTTCAAAATTCAGAAGTTCCTTCCAAACCTTACGGGACCTCTCTTCACTTTTCTTATATATAGCACAGCACTTACAGCACTGTATTATAATTTATCTGTTTATATTGCTTTCTCAAATAAACTAGGAGTTCCTTTAAAAGCAAGGACCTCTGTTTATCTCTATGCCTATTACATTGCTGGGCACACAGCAAGTTCACGGTGAATTAATGAATCAATCTCTTGATTATCACAAATTTCTCAAGTTGCAGCATTCTTAGTGCATTTGCTACAAAAGATAACAGAGTTCAATGTAATGGTATTGACACAAGTGTTCATTCTCTGTATCTCTATAACCTGGTTTTCATTTTTCTTTCCATTATGATTCAAAGGATAAGGCTCCCCTACACTGACATCTCAAGTTTCTGCTCCAAATCTTGCCTCACTCTTGTTTTTCAATATTATTGTTAGCAGTTTTTACAATAATGACTCTTTTTTTTTTTTTAAAGGTTTTCCTTGTTATCTGTCAGGTAGAATGAAATTATTAGCCCAGTTAAGTGTGGGTCTATGTAAGTGACTGTGTGCTAGGCATGCATAAAATTCTCACCAACCTTTCCCTGGAACTCAGAGGTTCTCTGAGGGATGATCAGCTCGGTTCATTTAGTGATGCTATCTGATATTTGATTGACTAGGTCATTTACACCTTCTTATCTGGTTTTGTTTGTTTGCATATTCTGAAAGCTTAGCCAGGATCAAACTCTCCCCGTCAAGTCCTTTTAATAATTTAGAATGTTCAATTTACTTCCAGCTTACTCTTTGTGTGGGAGCTTTGTTTTGTCCCCCTAATGACATAAGGTACTTTTCACGGGCGCTGAGTGGATCACATGCTTCCTTCACATCTCTGCAGTCCCATATCTTACTAGAATTCTCATTATCCATAACCCAAAGTGAATTTCCTAAATACATTTGCCTCTGCATTCTGGTGGATAGGTGCTAGGATTTGCCATATTACATTTGAGGTTTGGCTCTGGTTTCTTGGGGAGCATTTGTTAGCCCCTTATAGGTTTAAATATCGTTAATAATATTAGGTTATCTCTGTATGCTGAGCACTGTGCCTGCCAAGTGAGGGAATGATAAATGACAGCAACTATAAATTATTATGCCCAAAAAGCACAAAATTAGACCCACAGAATTAAATTCACATGGGATTTTGTTTTTTTATTGGTGTTCAATTTACCAACATACACAATAACCCCCAGTGCCCGTCACCCATTCACTCCCACCACCCGCCCTCCTCCCCTTCTACCACCCCTAGTTCATTTCCCAGAGTTCACATGGGATTTTAAAAATTAGAGGCAAGCAAAACAGAGTTGGTATATTAAATCGCCCTCTCTGTCAATTAGACATAGCCTCCTGAATTGACAACGTTTACAGACGGAAGCAAATAAACCAGATGAGGGGAGGGCAGAGCAAGGAACTCCATACGAAGACACTATTACAGGCTCGACCACCTGTCCAGGTGAAGCAAACTGACCATGAAGTAAGGAAACAATAAAATCCCTAAGTTATCACCGCTAGAGAAAAGGCTAGTGATTGCCTAGAAAGAAGCACATTATGACAGAGGTAACTTTTTACAACAGTCAGGAAAGGTCATCACAAGGTCAGCATCCATGAACAGCATGTCATAGGGAATACAGTCAATATGGGGTAATAACGTCCTAAGGCAACAGATGATGACTATACCTTCCATGGTAGGCACAGCATAATATACGGAATTGTTTAATCACTATGTTGTTGAAACTAATATAACATTATATGCCAAGTACATTTCAATTAGGGAAAAAAAAAAAAAAAGACTGCATCCACTCCAGGAAACTCCCTCCCCCCACCTTTTTTTACTGTATGTTGAGTGATCCATGCCAAGCAATGAACTAAGCAATCATCATATATTATCTCATTTAATCCACACAAAATCCCTTTTGAGGAAGATATTTATGCCCCAATTTTGCTGATGAGGGAACTGAGGAGCTGAGAGGTAAAGTAACTCACTCAAGTGGCAGAGCTAGTGTAGAAATCCAGATCACTCTCTACAAAATCCATGCTCTTCACTACCACACCAGGTTTCTAGACCAGTGAAGTGAAGTGGTCAGCATTTTGTAGACCATATTTAAGAAAACTATCTCCTTAGAGCCCAATTTGTGAGTATTTTGGTTGAACTTTAAAACTTTTTTCTTAAGATTCATTTATTTATTTGAGAGAGAGAGAGAGTGAGCACAAGCGGGAGGGGCAGAGAGAAAGGGAGAGAGAGTCCTCAAGCAGACTCCCCATGGAGCGCAGAGCCAGATGCAGAGCTTCATCTCAAGACCCATGAGATCATGACCTGAGCCGAAATGAAGAGTGGCATGTTTAATTGACTGAGCCACCCAGGCGCCCCTAAACTTCAAGACTTTTAAGATGCAATGAAGGAGAACTTAGTAATTAGAGACTCAAATGCAGAACACAGAGAGAGGCAGACCTGAGCAGCGTAAGGCTGAGTTCTCTCAATTACAATCAAGGTTCCAAAGCCCAGGGCTAGAAAACCCAGGTAATGTCATCTTAACAAAGTTAATCTCTGCCTGGGGTCCTAACATTATAGCAACAAGCATTCTCCCAAAATATGATACTTACGACTTAAAAAATGGACTGATTCTGGGAAAGCCAGGTGAGCAGCTTCTGTTGCCGCCTCACTGCCATGCACAGAGATCCAGGCTTTAATTTTCTTTCGCTTTATGGGTTTATTGATATTTCTAACTCTATATACAGAGCATTTTTACTCTAGGAGAATTTTCTCTTCTATTTTAGATTCTTCTTTTAAGAAGCAGTGGTGTCTTTGTGTAGTAGCTTGATTCAAATAATCAGGCATAGCTATAAACACAGTTGCTTGTAAGAAGCATAGGTTTGAATTATTTTTATAAAAATCAGTCCTTCATTAAAACAGCTGTGAAATATTTTTTAAACACACATAGTGTTTATGAAGCCAAAGTCCCACACAAAAACCTGAGTAGGATTTAGCCTCATTACACAAAGTATTAACTGTTATTGGTTGCAGCTGATTTTGACTTTAGTCTGGTCCCCTGATTTGAGTTTCCTCTCTTACCTGTTTCAGTACTCCTCACAAGGGAGATGTGGGGCTCCAGAGCTCCTGGCCAACCCATCAGCAAAGATCTTTGCAACCACTTTGTGTCAGCCAACATCAACCTGATGATTTTGTTTTGTTTTTTTTTTCTAGAATATGCCACTAAAAAAATTCTCAACACTTTCAGCTTTGGCTTTTTTACAGCAGAAGTCCAAAATGTGACTCGTTGCCTCTTGCCTAAAATACAATGGGAAGACTGTCCTGGTGTTGGCATTTTGGGGGTCCAACTACTGGGTCATAGATAACCATTCATTCGAGAGCATCCACTCATTCAGCCCCTGCTATACGGGCACTGTTTTTGATGCTGAAAATATAACAGAGACTAAAACCAAGTCTCTACCCATGAGATTACACTCTAATAAAGGGATTAAAGAGCAAACATGTACTTTGATACAAGGAGGAAAAATAAAGCAGGGGGTGAGGGGATTTTAAAAAGGTGGTTAGAAAAGACTTCACTGATAATATAACACCTGAGCAGAAACCTGAAGGGAGCAAAGAGAACCTCTCCCACAGAGGCTTGGAGACAGAAGCATGCCTAGTGATTGAGTGGAATAGCAGGGAGACCAGTGTGGCCAAAGCAGAGCGAACAAGGAACAATATGGCTCCTGAATAGGCCGGAAAGGAAGTGGGGCTCTTGCAGGCTATATGATCATGAAAATATTTGAAGGAGGACAGTAGGAATACTGCTCACTTTTAAGTTGAATTTGAATTGTGAGTGTGGCAATGAAATTTTGATGACAAAGCTATGAAGAAGAAAAGGCCTCAAATTGTCCAAAGTCTCGAAGTAAAGTGGTACGTGATACCTTTAGAGAAAAACCAGTTGAGTAATAAATATTTAGGTTAACAGCCATTTATTAAGCACCCATTTGTATCAGATTCTATGCCAACTGCCAAAAAAAAAAAAAAATCCAGTGTATACTGCACTGCTTTCTGATAGGGTTTAGAGCTTCCTACTTAGAAAGTATAAAATTCCTCATAGTCTGAAGGAGATAAAATTTATAGCGGGCTCTGTGATATAATAAGAAGTGGGGATTTTTACATAAATCTGGTTTAAACCCCAGCTCTGAGAAAAGCATATGTTCAGTGAGTGACTGACATACACATGATAGTAATTGTTTTTATCATTATTTTAAGCGAGAGTGAAACATTTCCTATTCCAGATGCTTTTTAGGTACCAGGTAAATCAAACTTGAAATGTGCACACAAAGACTTTTATTAACCACTTCTTGCCAATGTTAACAATTCACAAATTCCCTCCAAAGAAAGTAGTGCATGTTTCAACTATCTATTGCTGGAAAGGAAGCAACCCTAAAACTTAGTGGCTTCAAACAGTAATTTATTGCCCTTTCCCAGGTTCTGCATGTTGTCTAGGCTCATCTGGGGCAGTTCTCACTTGTAATCTCCCATGTAGTTGCAACCAGATGGCAGCTGGGGCTGAAGTCATGTGCAAGCTTGACTGAGCTGGACATGCACGATGCTCCTTCATAGGCCTGGCAGCTGCTGCTGGCTACTAGCGTGAGGTCAGCTAGAGCAGTCAATGACCGCTCCTGCAGTTGACCTCTGCACACGGGCTCTGAGAGGGGGTGCCCCAAGAGCGAGTGTTCCAAGAGGTCCATGCAGAAGCTGAAAGCCTTCTTACGAGTGAGCTGCAAAAGTGCCAGTAACTTCTGCTACATTCTCTTGGTCCAGAAAGTCAGTAAGGCCAGTCCACATTCAAGCAGAGGGGAACTGAACACCATCTCATGATGCATAAAGCAGAAAGCATGAACAGGGAGAGAAAGAAGTGATGGCAGTGGCAGCTATCTCGGAGGCTATGTTTTACAGCCTCATACTTAGAAATTGCAGTAAAAGCTGGTGTCCTTTATCATGGAACATGCTTGAAAACCACTTTTTTAAGAATTTTTTTAGTTTTGATTTTAAGTAGGCTCCACACCCAATGTGGGGCTTGAACTCACAGCCCTGAGATCAAAAGTTGCATGCTCTACTGACTGTGCCAGCCAGGTGCTCTGAATACCACCTTTAAATAAAGCTTTTGCTTTAATGAGAGACCTTAGAACTTATGTGTATTTTCTTTGTCCAGAGTGTTCTATTGAGAGTAAGCATTTAATAAGTCTTGCTAATTAACCAGGCCTCCATCGCCCACTTTCGGCTGTTGTGAGTCTATAAGGAAATTTTGGATGTGTAGGATCCTTAAATTCTCACACTGAGTTAGAACTTTTGTCCAGTCATGTTGTATCAGTCAACACACAGATAGCAAAAAAGAATAAAAATAATAGTGGCCATTTGTCAATACCTTTACCCTTCAGAAAGCATATTCACATTCATTCATTCACTTGAGTTTTACAACTACACACAAGAGGTGAACAGAAAAAAAAAACAACTGTATTACCACATGTTCAGCAGAGGGATAGAATCTCAGAGAAGTGAATGGCTTGCCCAATACATAGCTAGTAAGTCATGGAGCTAAACTTGAAAACTTCAGGAACTAAATTCAACCTCCTTGCTACTAAGTCACACTATCTTCCCAGCAGATATCTTAGGAGAGTGCTTGATTACTTTCCATGGCATCAATAATAGTAATAACTAACGTTTGTTGAATGCTTACGCGCCAGGCACAGCACTGAGTACTTTGTGTATATTAACGCATTGAATCCTCATACCAAATCCATGAAATTTAAGTAGCCTTATCCCTGTTTTGAATCAGAAAAGTTAGTTCACATCATTAGAAAGTGTCAGAACCAGCATTTTAATCCAGACGGTCTAGGTTAGTTAGTATCTGTGTTCTTAATTATCACATTTTGTCAAAATATTATTGTCATACCTCAAAACATGTCTAACATCTCCTAAAAGAAGCTGATATCCAAGACTTATTTTTTTTAAAGATTTTATTTATTTATTCATGAGAGACAGAGAGAGAGAGAGAGAGAGAGAGAGAGTGGCAGAGATCCAGGCAGAGGGAGAAGCAGGCTCCATGCAGGGAGCCTGACGTGGGACTCGATCCCAGGTCTCCAGGATCACACCCTGGGCTGAAGGCGGCCCTAAACAGCTGAGCCACCCAGGCTGCCCCCCAAGACTTATTTGAACCCTCCTTGAGTCTCCATTCTGTTTTGGACTTGGACCTATGTCTTGTGGTAAGACGTACTAAAAGTTCAACACCGCTTCTGAGAACTAGAAATTAGTTTGATTCTCATGTGGGTAGAAAATCTGTTTTGCTTCATGGCCATATGTGCTCTTGTCCTTGAATAGCTATCCCATACATATGGGTCCTTGTTCACAAGGGAACATTTAAACAAGAGGATGGAGAAGTCAACACAGCTCTACCTCTGCCTGGCACTTAGCATCTCTGAGGCACATTTTGTTTATATAAAAATGTGAACTTGGATAAGATGCTCTTGGAGGCCTCTTCCAACTCTGAGGTCTATGATTATGCCCCATGGTGTTATAAGGCACATGACCTCCTGAGGGCCAATTATGAGGGCACCTTTGTATAATTAAATGTAGAATTTCCTTTCTAAGTAAGTAGTTGGTATGTTCTTGCATATTGGCAGGAAGAACAATGTTTAAGTCTTGGAATATATTAACATTTCTGCTAGCACAGTTTTATATTAGGCCTCTAATATAGATTACAAATATGTTTGTGGCCAGAGAAAAATAACTGAGAAAATAACTCTGCTCTGCATGACATTCTGGGGAAGTTTTCCCTTCCATGGTTTAGCCTAAGAGGTTATGTGATAGAAAGAGAATATTAAGCTGACAGTCAAAAGTCCTCAGTCAGAGCTCTGTTCACAGTGCCTGTGACCTTGGACAGGTCACTCTCAAGCTTGTTTCTTCATCTGTAAAATAAGAAGCCTAGGATGAGGTGATCTTATAGTCCTGTTCAGTTTTAAATTCTACATTTAAACTTGGGCTGATAGTCAGAATTTGAAGATAAGAATATAAATGAGAAAGCACACTATTTTCTTTGTAATTTATATGCTGTTTTGTGCAGCAGAGTTGTGAATACATTTGACATAAGGGGAAATGAATAGATATTAGTGTTACTACATAAAAAGTCTTTCATATTTCCTAGGAATTGGGAAAGTGGGGAAGAGGACAGATCAAAACATCTTCTAACCTGTCACTTTAAAATGTCCTGACTTTCTTTAAGAAAGAAAAGGAAAAAAGGATATAGCAATGTGTACTCTAAAAATAAGATGGCTATACCAATTCTTGGTTTAGTAAACATTTTGGTTTTATTAAAAGGCAAACTTGTTTGGCATATAAGATACTCTTTGCTTGACATTGTAATTTTAAGTGACTTATTTAAGATACTGCTCTTTGGATAGTTTTGAGATATATCCATGCAGAGAGAAAGAGAATCATTTCCTAAATGAGTTCATTTTCATTATTACTATCCATGACAGGTGCACAAAATGATGTGCAGTGAAATGAACAGGACCAGCAGATGCCTCCTATGGCATCAGTGTCAGTTTTCCCTTGAAGTCCCCTTGTAACCTGCTGATATATCTCAATCTTTCTTTCACTCCCCCTTAGAGTCACAGAATCAATTTGTCACCAAGAACCTTGACAATCTTGTTCGACTTCTTAACTTTGTGGATTACAATGACATCATTTTCTTGACCAGGAACCCTCATGTTCTATAGCTCTCCTTTGATTTTTGTTTCTGGTTCACAACTCCTGAACCTCTTTCTTAAGTCTTACCTGGAAACCATAGTCATAAGTAGTGTCTAAAATCTCCCTATTATAATTACACAATAAAGGTAAAAATGGCATAATAAATATTATTAAAACAACTATGTAATATATATGGTTCTTGATTTTATACCTATGTATTAGTCATTCTTATACATAAAGCAGTCATAAAATTCCAAGTTGGAAAAGTGAGTTAACTAACTCACTAGCTCAGATTTCAAAAATTAATAATAAGCACTTTATATGCAGTTTAATCATCACCCTCCCAAAAGTAAAAAAAATTAGTGGCACAATTTTATGACTAAGTGAAAGAAGATAAAAGGAGATATTACTTACCCTTACAAAATAATAAATCTGAAATATAGCATGCCAAATTTCATACTAGTTACATATGATTTAAATCTTATATTTCACTTCTGGTTTATAATTCACCTAGCCTATATCTTATCTCTCCAAAAAAAAAAAAAAAATAAGCTCCCTGAAGGTGGAAAACATATCTTACCATTTTTAGCATCCTGTCAAATGTAAAGCATCTAGGACAACTTTTTTTTTTTTCTAATAGAAACTTAGTAAATATCTGTTCATTGGAGAACAAAACTTTGCCTTAAATAAGCGAAAAATGAAGGAAGGACTTCCTTTGTGGCTGGTTTTAACATCAATGAAAGTTTGACACTATTCTTTCCCTATGCCCTATAATAGTTTTCCACCTAGTGCGCATTTAAGTCAGCATATCACTTTGTCAAAGCACCTTACGTTAACAATTCTTAGAAGCAACTCTTGGGATGCCTGGGTGGCTGGTAGGTTATGCCACTGACTCTTGATTTTGGCTCAGGTCATGATTTCAGGGTTGTAAAATCAAGCCCCCCAATGGGCTCTGCACTGGGCTTGGAGCCTACTTAGGTTTCTTTCTCCCTCTCTCTCTCTCTCTCTGCCCTTTCCTCCCACTTGGATGCTGTCTCACTCACTCTCATTCTCTCTTTTTAAAAAAAAAGAAGCAAATCTTGCTTAGAGAAAAATATAAATATATTTCTGAGAAACTTGTTTGAGAATCTGTCAATGAAGAGGAAGATTATGTGTTTCTCTTTATGTTTTGTAAATATTGGAAAATATTTCTTTAACTGTCATCCCCTCTAGTACATGGGAACGCATCTTCCACCACAATCATAGTCCTTGTGTACTCCCCAGAAACAGGCAGGGAGGAGGGAGCGTGTGGTCACCAATACCGCTGCATTTTAAACTCATGGAAAAGTCAAAACAAAGAGTGAAGATGAATTAAAAAGTGACATCCAAGAAGTAAATTCTGGAATGAGAGTTTTTGAGGAAAGAGGAATTCAACCACAGAAGCTGGAAAACCAGAAATAATAAAACCAAGAATGGCCCATGACGGTGGCAGTGAATAAAAGCGACCAGGTCAAAACCCAGGAATAGTGGAAGACATAAAGGGTACAAATTGAGGGGCATTCCTGAAGCTCTCACAGAATTCCAATGAACTCAGTTGCCTTTTATTCCCCTAGGAGATGGTTTCTAGCCATGTAGTTCTTTATAGACATCAAAGGGTTTTTATAATATCAGATAATGATAATGGAGAACTCTGTATTTTCTTCTGTTACCTATTTGCCTCTCTTTACGCATATTTCATGAGATCAGACCTTCTGCACACAAAGCAGTAACAAATTATGTGGCTACTTAAGTACTGAGTAAATGTTAGACAAAGAGGCATGATGATACTTCACAATGGCACCACTCATAGAAATACCACTCCCTCTCACTGTGTCTGTTCACCAAGGACTCTGTAGAGTCTTTGTGCAAGCAGCTTCTGGTTTTGAGATTTAAAAATAAAATACAGCTTATTTCAAGTACTCTTATCTTTTCAAGAATGGCTTTACCTCAAAACATCAATCCCTGAAGTCTAGAGCATACATGAAGATCTTTTTACTTCTCCATGAACACATTTATTTAAATTCCCTACCTCTATCTTCCATGATAATACAAGAATTCTCACAGAGTTTTGACATGTAATTTATCAGGAAATTTTTCTATCATTAAGAAAATGGCTCTCTACAGCTATCTTTACCCAATAGCAATTAGAGAAATTTAAGATTTATGAATTAAAGCTAAAGGAGTTGTGAAATATGAGTCAGTGTTTTGACCTCTAGTAATCCAGAAATCCAGAGGAAGTTTTGGTGGCTAAGAAATGTTCACATTCACTGATTACAAAAATAAAAAATAAAAAATAAATCACCGCTAATGCACAACTTCTCTTCATTTAATCTCCTGAATTTTGTAACCTGCCAGGGTGGTTAATAAGCATGTTTGAATATCATCATTTAAAAAGGAAAACAAAGCTCTCCTGAAACCATTCTTGGTAGCATGCCGTATTTTAAAATGAGTTTAACTTCATCAGTTAATATTTTCCGTATATTTCCTAATCAGTCTTTTGTATTAATCTTGTCAATGTATAATTTGTTTATGATATTTACAACTTGACTATGATATTTTCATCTATGCATTCGTCATGACATTTACAGATATCTAGAGGTGGATATTCAACATGGACATAATTTTTTCATTTGGGTTGCTGTTATCAATTATCTTCTCCCAGTGAATGCAATTCTTTTAGTTATTAAGTTTCTATATATTCTAAGACTTTCTTGTCAACTTGGTCTTCATAGAAAAAAAAAGATTTCAGGTACAGCCTGTCAGATGTGTAGATCTCAATGTCCCGGTTAACCCAGATCTACAACTTCAGTAGAATGGGCCTATGGATATTTCCACTTTCAACTTTATTATTAGTTCATTTAATGAGTGCCTGCTACTTTTCTTATGAATGCTAATATACTACATGCTATTCATTGCTAGAGGAAAACTGATGACTTTTCATCAGTTTTCCTCCAGGAATCATTAGTAATAATTTTATCACACTTTGATAGGCTAGTAATACTTAATGAGGAAAAGAAATGACCTTTATACTAGTAAACAGGGCCAGTCTCTTGCTTGGTTTATCTTTTGCTTTTCCACAGACTTCGGACCCACTGCAAAAACATGTAAGAAGTTGGCTACGTGTGTGTGTGTGTGTGTGTGTGTGTGTGTGTACATATAAGCACACTCTTTTCTATACAATTGAAAATATCATCCTACATTTCCAAGTGCAAATTGCACAAGAGAACATTTTTATTTAGAATTATGAAGCAGACATAGTAGTTGTAATATTTGACATGATATGGAATCAATCAATGAGTTGGAGGCTTACCGGGTCCCTGAGAGTTGTGTGAAATATGAAAGTTCATAAATAATGCATGAATAAAAAAATTGGGCATGTGAAAGCAAATAATCTCAGGACCCAGAAAGCCCACTCTGAAAATTCAATCTCCATACCTGGAGAATTCAGTCTGTCATTTGCATCTGGCAAAGAAAGAGAGCATTCCACTAATAATCTTTTCTGCTTTGGGTTTCCCAAAGAGGCTATTAATCAAGGTAAACATAAGTTGTGATATCAAACTCTCTCCTAAAGTTTCCCTTTTCTTGGATGAATGCCAGTGTGTTTGTTGAAGCAATGATTAATTATGTGGATTTTTTTCATTACTGTAGTCTAATGCTGCTACTACCTGCTTTAGCTTTGAACTTTTCACAAAGAAACTAACACAAAAAGTTTTTAGAAGTTTTCCTCAGAAGTTAAAAATTTGTCATACAAATGAAGAAATAGGTAAGTACCTAAATTCAATATTAATCAAAGATGCTAACCCTTTAGAAGCTGATTTTTATGTGACTTTCATGAATCCATTAATCAAGAGTGTACCAAGAGATGGCTGGGTTTCGAGTTTCAAAGATCTACAAGATATTTATTTTTAGAGCAATGAGACCATCTGTAACCTTTGAAGCTGTTATAAAACAAACAGAGGGGGCTCTGGAATTTCTATAAAGGAGGGCCTCAGGCAGCAGTCTGTTGGAATGGAATACTAGAAATTCTTTTGATGATATATTTCATGGCAAGCACATTCTTTTTCTTTGGATTGTATATTCATTTGGTATAGGTTGGAAGAGGCAGAGATTGATAAGGATTATGAGAAACTCAAAACTCCCTTCCCCTTGGCATCTCCATTAATTATCCTGGTTCATTTTCTATAATGCAAGGTGCAAACCTTCCCCGTGCATCACACTTCATATCTAAGCCTCACAGACTTCTAGCCTTCATATTACTGTATAAGCCACATCAACCACTTCAGAAACAGGGCAGTGAGGAGTCAAGAGCATGGTTGCTAGCGCCGGGCAATCTGGTTTGAATCACTTACGGGTTGTGTGACATCAGGCCAGTTCATCAACCATCTCGTCACTCCATTTCTCATCTATAAAGTGAGGGAAATTTACAGTTTTTTCATCACTGGATTGTTGTGAAGATTAAGTGAATGCCTAGAAATAATAAGCACTATATAAGTGTCAGCTAGTGTTTTCACATATGATGGAAGGAAGTCCAAGGCTGGGGTTTCATTTTCCCAACAGAACAAAACCTATGGAGTGCAGGGTGGTACCATGTGAGAAGCGTTTTGTCTTGATGGTAATGGTTCTTCATGTTGACCATTCAAAGAAAGAAAATAAATAACAACCAAGACATGCCTCATAAGGCAAAGGCTAAAATCCAATAGCTAGTATACAGTATAAGAAGATAAAAAGAGCACATCTTATCTAACCCTCATATGCAATGGAAATTATTCACACGAGGTTGGGTATACAAGAACAATGGAATTACTAGGCTCTAATTTATTTTTGTGTCCTGTATGCTCACAAATATGCAAAAGTGACTTGTACATTGTAAATGGCCACAGAGTGCAACAGCCATTAATAAAAATAGGGCTGTCCCATTAAGTGTCACATGCTGAACAAAGAACATAAAGGGCCTGAGAAAATACTACATCTGTGATAATGGGGAGTAAAGCCAAGAACTGAAGCTATGACCAGATACCCTAGAGCCTCTAGACAGGGTTCCATTTTGAGAGGAAACAATGTTCATAGACAAAGCAAAGGGTAGCAGAGGACAGAGTCTAAGCAATCCTAACTCTAGTTTGGGGAGGAGCCACAACTGGAAAACCTGAGTGTCTAGGATAGATATTCAGATTTTGGTGTTTCCCAAAGGAAAACACCAAAGGAAGTGTTGACCTTTGGGTGGGAAACAGAGCACTGAAAAGAGATACTCTGAAGTATCTGAGAGTCTTCATGTAGGGGCAACTGCACATTCACACAACGGTGGCGTGCCTACCCAAACATCTTGCTCACGGGTAAAACAACTTTTGTGGGTTAACATTCAGAAATAGCTTTTAATCTCACTTGTAGCACCTGGAAACAATTCTCAAAATTTGTATACTCTCAAACATCATGCTTTTGTTTCTCCTAAATAATACCTCTGGTTGTTTTTTTTCTTTTAGCAAACATGTGAGCTTAATTTTTCCCTGTTTTGATTTTATTCTTAGATTATTTTACAGGTTCCTAAAAACTGGTAAAGGAAAGAAGGAAGGCTTGTTGCTTTTATAGTTCTAGCAATTTCCCATGGCTAAAACTTCTGAAGTATGATTGAATTACAATATATAGAATAAACTGACTTAATTCCCAAATGCTCTCTGAGTAGTAAGATCTATTTTTATCAATTGAGCAGTATTGCCTCTATTATTTATTAAGCACTGTCTACACAGAGCTATAAAACCTAATGAAGATGTCAAAGCTCTGCCCTGTGGTTTTATAATCTACTCATAAAAGTTGAACCATTTAGCTAAGTTAAAAACTTTGATGTACCTACTCAGGGTCCTTCATGATCTCCTCTTGGATCATGCAGATAAGCAAAATTAGACCGTATCTAGCTGGTCTGGGGAATATTTGTTTTGTTACTTGTAGCACGCTAAACATCTCAGTTCTTAGTTCTATTAGCCCCCAGGAACAGAAGTTACCCAATCCACTTTATTTATAAGAAAAATGGAAATGTATAAGTCAATAATTATGGGGCACATGGCTGGGGCCATAGTCATGAAAATGCATGGGAAGCAGGATCTTGCTTGGAAATCCATACCATTCACACTAACGCAGGTGCACCTGGGCTTCATTTCCATCCCCAGTATTGGCTATGGTGGGACCAGAGTGGTCTTTAGGGTCACTCTGGGGCAAAGGTGCTTTGGACAAGGACAATTTAGAAACAAAAATAAAAATTAAAAAAAGAAGAAAGAAAGAAAGGAAGAAAGAAAGAAAGAAAGAAAGAAAGAAAGAAAGAAAGAAAGAAAGAAAGAAAGAAAGAAGAAAGGAAGGAAGGAAGGAAGGAAGGAAGGAAGGAAGGAAGGAAGGAAGGAAGGAAGGAAGGAAGGAAAAGGAAAAGAAAAAGAAAGAAAAGAAAGAAAGAAAGAAAGAAGAAAGAGAGAGAGAGAAAGAAAGAAAGAAAGAAAGAAAAGAAAGAAAAGAAAGAAAGAAAGAAAGAAAGAAAGAAAGAAAGAAAGAAAGAAAGAAAGAAAGAAAGAAAGAAAGAAAGAAAGAAAGAAGAGAAAATACAGGTACAACACAGAACACAAGGAACCAGTTTCCAGCAGCACAGAGATTGACTTGGCAGGACATACTTGCAGGAAACAGAAACCACAAGAGAAGAGATGCAGCCCCAAGAAGAAGGCAAATATAAATCAGAAATATGAAGCTTTTCCATTAACTCAGTGCTTTAACACATATGAATCTCATTCGATTCTTACAATGTATTAAAGTCATAAGGAATCAAGTTTTTGAGGAATCTCCCCTGATGGTCTTTAACCATGAAAGTTTTAATTTCTCCAACTTCTACTTTCAACCATGCCAGTCATCCGAATTTATTATTCAATATTATCTTGGGGAGACCCCACTTTGTAAAGATTTTATTTTTAGAGTAGTTTTAGGTTTATGGGGAAACAGCACAGACAGTATAGAGTTCTTATTTAATCCCGTCCCTTCCCACACATAGTTGCTTCCATTATTAATATCCCGCATTAGTATGATATATTTGTTACATTACAAATGTACAACCAGACCCCCTGGTTTATTCATTTCTTTAGATGGCTTTCTCTCACCCTTGTCCTTCCCTTTTATTTGCCATCGTCTTTTCCCCTAGAGGCTAGTGGTTGTTCGTGAAACACTAAAAAAACAGCAGTTAAGAGGGCGAACTCTGGAATGAGGCTGCAGGGGCTTGTATTCCAGCTCTGCTTCTCACTGCCACGTGACCATGGTCAAGTTATCTAAATTCTTTGTGCCTTGGGGACAATAATACTACCTACTTTATAGAATTGTCCTGTCAGGTAAGTGCGTGTAAGAGACTCAGAAGAGTGCCTACCTAGAGTAAATTCAGTAAGTATTGGTTTTCTTGCTCCTATTTTTGCCATTGTTACTACTCCTCTTATTCTCATACTCTTATTTCTCAAGCTCCCTCCCTGCCAGTTTGATGTCAAACCCAAGCACCAAATCCTAAAATAGAGCAAGAAAAAGCTCACAAATGGCAATGACCTAGAATCCAGCCCACAGCAGACCTGACACCTTTAGTCAAGTTTGGGCCTAAGGAGCCTTGGAAGCTGCTGGAAGGAAGTTCAGGATCAGCCATTGGCATTGGGCCATGCAGAGCAGCCCGTGGGTTCACATCTACTTTCTAGGGCAGGGTCATTAGCCCTGTCCTGTCCCACACTCAAACCCAATGTCCTTGCCCTTTTCTTAAAATTTGCCAGAGGTGAGGGGTTCTATGAAAACAAAAGCAGGGATCCCTGGGTGGCTCAGCGGTTTAGCACCTGCCTTCAGCCCAAGGTGTGATCCTGGAGTCCCGGGATCGAGTCCCACGTCGGGCTCCCTGCATGGAACCTGCTTCTCCCTCTGCCTGTGTCTCTGCCTCTCTCTCTCTCTCTCTCTCTCTCATAAATAAATAAAATCTTAAAAAAAAAAAAAAAGAAAAGAAAAGCATTAGGGGTGAGTGGGCTCTTCTAGGGGCCTGGTCTGACTGAGGTTCTCTCAATAGGCCTCTGCAGTGTGGAAAGCAGCCCGTGAAGGTGAGAAGGGCTACTGAAAGAAGGAACACTGGTAAGACAGGAGTCTTCTCTTCATTCTCCATCTAGGGAAATCAAAACCGTCCTGCCCAAGTAGGCTGTTGGAGTTGGTTATTGAGCAGACATGACTGCCAGTTAACCCATGAGTTGGACTTCTGCAATGAGAGGCTCCTCACCTTCTTCCCTATCCTTGGAATGCACATTCCACTTGCCTTCCCTGTTCCCGGAAGCTGCCCCAAGGATGTAGCCTTGAGATAGAATTGAGTGTTGAAACCATTTGGTTGGTATATATGTGAGTGACCTCAGTTAAGGTTTCCATACAAACTTTCAAGATTCTGGCGGGCAAATGCTAAGATCTGTTGATCTTGCAGTCACCAAAACAAGCCTCATATGTAAGTTCCCTTGCTTGTTAAACGTGCCATCTGTCAATCTGGAATGGCCTCCATCTTTCATCCATCTCTCCCTGTCATTTGTGTTGGGGGCCTGCCTGGTTTCAGATGACACCCAGGAAGCGTCTGGGGAGGTTGCAAACACTGGGATTGGCCTCATAATCATCTAGTCTGTGTGTAGGATGGAAAATTAGTGGATAAAAGAGGATAGGAAACAAAATTGGCCATTTACTAATAATTTTTGCAGTTGGATAGTAAGTACATTGAGATTTGTTTCACAGTTTTCCTTTTGTTTTGTTTTGTTTTTGCATGCCTGAAAATGTCCATAATAAAAAAAAGCAACAAAATAAAGCCAAACATTCTCTTCTAATAAATCACTAAGAACTGAGGGTGAGAATTCTTATATTTTATCTGAATTCCTGGTCACCAGCACGTTCCCCCCCAGAGAGCAGTACTCAGTATATAGAGATTGATTGAATGAATGTTGGAGGGTTAAAGGTCAGAAACAGAATCAATAAACAGAGATACCAAGGAAAAGAAATGCACACAAGTGTGCACCTACGCACTTGCACACACACACACACATACACAGGCAAGCACGCACTGGGACCTATGATAAACAATGATGAAAAACACAGGTCCTGCCCTCATGCTGCTGCTACGTATCTTTTTCTCTTGATCTCATCAACCACTTGCCCACGTGAGTAGATTTGGAGCTGAGAGCAGCATCTGTGGGGAGACAAAAAGCAGTTGGATGAAAGGGCTCTAGGAATGAAATCATCTAGTTAGGCTTCTGCTTACAGGCTAAGAAAAGATTGGAATTCACACCTGACTTAGCTCCCAGTCCTATATTTTGTTCATTAGACTTTCCTTCCTCTATTGAACATTGATTAAGCCCTTCGATCGATTACCTCCTGCATCACTTCAGGCCTTACTGGCAGATGAGATGCATAATTCAGGGACAGGACAATAGGCTGGCCAGGGAGCCTGCAATATTGACATGGACTCAAAAATTGTGATAGAAAGTGTGTCTACCTAAGGGTTTATCTGAAAGAGCTGCTCTAAGAGTTTACTCATTTAACATTTGTGAAGGTTTTTAAACATAAGGGGAATTTAAGTTTAGAGCCTTGTCTTTACCAGCCCAAGTGTGTTACAGGTTTATGATTTGTTTGTTTGTTTTGGTGTGCTTTGGAAACAGGGTTGTTCTTGATGCTTTATTTATATCTCTGCTCTTTTATACTAGAGAACAATAATAAAACATCTTTCTCCATAAAAATTAGTGTGAAATTAAGGGAATAGCTCCACAGTGAGGGCATTAGTTTCCAGGTGAAAATAAAAATGAATGGCCTCAGATATTAGCATATTGAAAAAAGCTGTGGAGGGTAGAGGGAGATTAGGGATTGCTCAGAGGAAGATGGAGGGTTGCCTTTATCTTGCAAATACGTTCTGTATCTCTGATGGGGATACTTTAGAGGAATAAGATAAATTGTATTTATAGGGCATAATACAAATAAGAGTACCAAACAATACTTGTAACAAAATATGTAGAAGAGAGACAAAGAATAGGAGCCACTATTTATTTAAGTATCTTTCTATGTTCCAGGCTCTGCTAAGTGCTTGCCTGCATCTCATTTAATCCTCAGGAGAATTCTATGAGTTGATCTGATATTATTTCTATTTTACCATTGAAAGTTTCTTTGGCAGTGTTTAGTATCTGTCTCAAAACAACACATAGTAGGTGGTAAGATTTGGAATTCAACCCTAGGCAACAGTATTCCAGAGTTCATGTGTAACTATTATACATTCCTGGCTCTGGTATTCTAGGGTATGTTGGTAAGGAGACCAGAGACAGAGGAATCAGCTTGAAAGGAAAAGTCTAATAGCATTAACAGAGGAGCAGTTAGGAGCAGGAGGGGTTTGGATACCTTCTGGTCTGGCAAGTGAACCAGGCAGCTGCCAGGACAACAAGCTCTACCCAGATCCAATGAAGAGCATGCCTTAGTCCTTCTGGAGACTAAGCAAGGGCTAAAGCCAAAAGCAGTTCAGAACTATGGTGAGGAAGTGGAGCAGAGCCCAGAAAAAGAATCTAAAGACTTGTGGGATGTTGTACCAGATGTTAATGAAATATTTTTAATGTTGAAAATCCATTCAGTCTTCTACGTTCAATATGCAATAACATCTGTGATTTACCTCAACTTTAGAGAGTTCAATTCAACCAACTTAACAGGTGTCTCTAAATGCAAAACATTGTCTTAGGTATAACAGAGTTATATAGACTTCACCCCCCAAAAATGGTACTTCCAAACTCGATAAGAAACCAGAAATGTATATAAAATAACTTCAGCACAGGACAAAAATGTGGTACATTATATAGCAGACATTCAAAGTTTAGAAAGGAGAGGGAAGGGGAAGAAGAAAACATTAAATCCTCCTCGGGAAGTCTGGGGAGGGTGGCAATTTAAGCTGAGACATAAAGAATGTGTAGAACTTCCATAGGCATTAAGCAAGAGAAGGTATTCTAAGCAAAGGGAATAGCTTGAGCAATGGCTGAGCATTAGTTGACAGAAGGCCACATATGAGAAATGATGAGGGGATGATTGTGACTGATGACAGGTGAATGGAGAAATGCACTGAGAATTAAACATGAAAAAAAGAGAAAGGTCAAATTGTGAAGAGCTCTAAATGTCAGGCAGAGTTTGGTAATCTTAATCAATAGCAGGCTTTCCAATAAGCTGAAATAAAGGTAGCTCCAAGAGCCAAGACTCTGCAATGCAAGATTCCGACAGATGCAGTTACCAGGCAAAGGTTACTGAGCCTCCAATGCCACCATGAGGTCTGAGAATAAGTCTTCCTAAGCATCCATGCAGCCCCTCAGAATACTGACCAACTCGTCTTCCCACTGCATCTAACGGACCTGACAGGGGATGGACCCTGGCAGGACCCAAGTTCTACTCTCCACAAAGGAAATGTGACCCTGAATGACCTATTTGGAGACCCAGACTGCACGCCTGAACATCTCTGTAACATCTCTGGCTTTTGGCTCACCCAGGCCTGGAGGTATCCAAGCCAACTCAGTGCCACCCAGACTTTCTCAACTGAGATACTTCTTCCAGTAATAAAACATTTTCCTCACATTCACTGATCCCCCACTCTGAATTTCATCTCCTAGGCAGTGAATATCTCCATGTTATCTCTTTCCTTATATGTATCTAATTAAGTCATAATCTGCTTTGTCTCTCATAATGCTATGGTTTCTACTTCTTGGCACATTTGTCTCTCAGTATCAGCAATATTCTTATAGTGTCTGCATCTTTGCCAGAGTTAGAAATAACCTTGAGAGTGGTGGCCAAGAAGAAACTCCTAAAGTATGCAGTAATATAGAGTTTAGAATCCTGAGACATTCTTGTCAGGTTCCAAGAGAATCTGGGCATCATAGAGGAATCTAGGAGATAGAGTGTACCTGACCTAGACACTGGATAGGGAGTAGTAAAATTTGGCTGGCTTTCAAAGCTCTGTGAGTTCACGTCACCTGAGGTCGTGACATAAGAGCTAGAAAGCTCTATGCCAGGGGGAGGGATGGATCATACACCCCCAGGAGGACACAAAAAGGAGTCAAAGGATTAGAGTCAGAGGATAGTTTGTTGAGGTCACAGAGAGGAAGCATCAGGCTCTTGTCAAAGCCCAGGGCATCATTTTGTACAAAGAGGTACCTCATGAAAAAGACAGACAGCCTCAGAGATGCTTGGCAATCACTCACATGGATCACACAGATCTGAAGAAAATATCTGAGAAGGACATCAAGCCAGAAGCCAGCCCTCTCCAGTACCTCTCCAGTGCCTGGCATATACAAACCTCTCAACAAAGAATTACTGTATAAATTGATGGTGTTCATGGACCTTCTGTTGGATAAGCCCTCTCATCAAAACTCACATGAGGCTTATCCCCCTAACTCTTCCCATCCCCATCTTCACTGCCATTTAAATGCCCCTAAGATGAAGGGGAAAGGCAGCATTTCTATGAAGGAAGGATATTGGGGATTATCTGTCAGTTAAAATGCCTAGAACATGAGGTAAGACTTGAGTTAAGTTGTGGCAAAAGTGTCAGGAAAATTAGACCATTACTTGGACTGACCTGTAGTGTCAGAGTCTTTACATCAAAACCAGGCAACTTTCTGAGTAGCAATAACTAATACAAATAGCTTTCTTAGCAGGTGAGTTCCTCAGGAGATTTTAGAATCTCCTCATTCTGGTCTGATTTTCCAGGTACCAGTAACCACTGGACATCTGTGCCTGAAAAGCAGACATTTCATCACTCCACCTGTACTAACCTCCTCACGCTGATGTTACAAATCATCACAGATTTGGAGGCTTACAACAATAGAAATTTATTCCCTCACAGCTCTACAGTCCAGATGTTCAGAATCAAGATTTCAGAAGGCGCATGCTCCTTCTGAAGGCTCAAGGGGAGAATCTTTTCTCTTCTTTTCCCCACATTTGGTGATTCCTGGCCTTCCTTGACTTGTGGCCATGTACCTCCAATCTCTACCTCCATCTTCAAATGGCCTCCTTCCTTACCTGTAGCTCTGTGTCCTCTCCTCTCTTCAAATAACAGAATTTAGGGCCCATCCTAAATCTAGGAGGATTTCATATGAAGAACCTGAACTAATTACATCTGCAAAGGTCTGATTTTCAAATCAAGTTGCACTCTGAGGTTCCAAGTGGATACAAACTTTGAGAGGTCATGACTCAAATTACTATACCACCAAATTCAACTATGAATAAAGCTTGAACTTGTTCACTACCTAGCTTATTTGGAACCAAGGTACATTTTTCTCACTAATTTTTAGTCAGTAATGACTGGCATCTTACTTAGTTCAGGCTTATTAAAGATTGGGGAACTATAAATCCAAAATCAGGGAGGTTGCCAGCATAGGTTCTGGTGAAAACTCTCTCTGAATTCTAGAATGGTTTTCTGGTTATATTCTTATACGGTAGAGAGGGCAAGAGAGAGGTTTCTAGGGTCTTTTTCTTAAGGAACTAATCTCATTCATGAGGGCTCCACCTTTTGGATTTACCACCTCCCAAAGTCCCTACCTCCTAATACTATCACATTGGGGGTTAGAATTTCAACATATGGATTTGGAGGGGGATGCAAACATTCAGTCCATAATAATGGGTCAAAAAGGAAAACAGAAACCAAATAAGTATAAACCATTGTGGCTTCACAGTGGAGTCTTTCTCTCTTCATTCATATTTAATAAGACTTGATGAAAAGTTGCTCGTTGGAGGATGGATGGAAGACACAATGGCATTTAAATTCTTCAGCCCCTGGGCAGGTCTGTGCTTTTTTTCCAGGCAACCCTGAGCCAAATAGACTTTGCCGGGAATAAGATTATTCTTCAAAAAGTCTTCTCCACTTAGATAGGAAAGCTCTTTAACACACATGTCACAAGCAAACCTCATTCTCTAGTTAGGTCTACAGAAACTTTAATTTTTATAAAATCAAGTTAATGTTTTTGGTCTTACATCTTATATTGTTAAGGGCAAAGATCTTTATTAACGTGTTATTAAAATAATATTTTTATGACATTAAGAAAGGACAGAGGAAATATTTTTGGGGAGTTTTATGTCAAACAACATTTCTGCCCAGTTGAACATGAATCTCTTCTAATAACACTAGGCTTCTGCATTACTAGGATAATTTAAGGATTTTTTCAACAGAACATGTCATGGACCAAGTTGACAGAGACATGACAGATTTGGAAAAGGTATTTGCAATGTCTGAAGTTGACAGGGATTCCTGCAATCAACAAGGAAAAGACAGGAACTCCAACTGAGAATAAGCAAAGAAAACAATTTAGGGAAGATGAAACACAAAAAGTCAACATATGAAAAGAAACAGTAAAAATGTATTAGTTTTTAAAATGTAAGTAAAAAAGCAATAATGGGATACCACTTTATATCCACTGGACCAGCAAAAAGTAGAGATCTGGATAATGCCAAGCTGGCAAGAACACAAAACGTAGGAGATTTCATAACTGCTGGGAGGAAGGCAGACTAGGAAGTCATTCTACAGAGAAAGTGGCTGCAGTTAAGTAAAACAATTTTGCACATATGCCTCCTTAATCCCACTCCTGGGTATATATGCTCTGAAAAATCATCTACATCAGTAGAGTGATAGGTACCAGCACGTTTGCCCCAATACCACTTTTGGAGTGGGAAATCATAGGCCATCTGGATATTCAACACCTGAAGAGTAAGTAGATCACGTTACAGATGGGCCCCATGGAGGACCACACAGCACTAAAGGTTATGGGTTGGAAATTCACCCAGCTACCCAGTAGATCATAGTATTCACAGAAAAAAAAGTTAAAACAATAATAGAAGATCTGTAACCCAATACCATATAATTAATACACACAATATAATAACTCATATTTTACAAAATATAGAAGCAAAAGGTCACAAAAAACATGAACATGGTTATAAATTGAAGAGCAAGTGGAGGATAGGAATAGGCAATGGGGATAAAAAGAAAACAACCACATTAAAAGGTTACTTTCTCTTATGGAAGAATCTAATATAGAGAACCTTAGAAGCTAGAAATTTTTACATTGGAGCATTTTGAAAATCCAGCCAGAAAGGACATTGAAATGGAAGAAAAAAAGTGCAGTCTTGTTCCTTTCATGTTGACTATAATACAAATCAACTCAGACCAGTAAGCACTGACATCCTCAATGTTTCTGAAAATCAAAGTAAAAAGAGCCATTTCTTCCTATTTTCTCACTTATTTAACCATTATTAAGTCTTCATTATGTGTAAGGTGCCATGGAGGATACTTCTTTTCAGGCCTGCGCTGTGTAGAGACTATACACTTTCGAAGAAACCCAAAAGCTGCCTGACCCCCTCATCTTCTGCAAGGTCAGAAGCTTGGGCCCTGAAACTTGTGCCAAAGGCAGAAATCTGAAGAATAAACTACATGAATAGCTTTCCTTTTCCTTGCTTCCCCAGCAAAGCTCCATATTTTATATTACCTAAAAGTCTCTCAGAAATCTCATAAAATCTCCTGACCTCCTAAAACAGCAGAATTTTTTCTCCATGGTACTAGAAGAACAAGGATCTTATATTTTCTAGGATACAGGAAGTTAAGGAAGCCACCCAACCAGTCCTTCCCTTTCCCCTTTTCCAAAATTCATCTTAATAATAAGAAAAACTTGTTAAGAAAACAGGTGTATGTCAGGATCTAACAGAAAGGGTCACAAAGAACTCTTGAGACTAGAAAGGAAGACAGTAGGGTATGCCCCCACCTCAAAGTGTGCCAAACCTGCTGATAAATTTTTACCTATTTAAGAGTTGATGAAACTTCTAACTGAAGAAAGAGAATCCAATTTGTGCTTAAATCTTCTCAGTAAGCCCTACTCAGTCCACCCCATTTAATGGAGTTCATTATCTGTTGTTCAGTTCTATGTAGAATTCCTCTTCCCATCGAGAAACAGAAATTGAGTGTAGTAATTAGAATTGAGAGCTGAGTTAGGAAATATAGATATATCCTTAAAATGAAATATGTTACTGGGCTGGTCGGTGGTACATGAATTATTCAAAATGTAAAAATGAATATCATATAGGTTGGCCCCAAAAAGCACATGTAGGATTAATTTTAGGAATGGATATTTGAGGCCAAATTCAAAACTCTTCCTAATTCCCTCAACAGAAATTTAGTTCTCTATAAGAACCCTATCCTTGATAAATTATGTTTTGTGTGCCTCCCTAGATTTCCAATTATATATATCTTTATAATCTTCAGTAGGAAACTGAAGGATACAGATAGAGTTCCCTCCCTTCTTCTAGTTTTAGGTCATGACTTTGGAAGAAAAAGGTAGCAGTTGGAAAGGAAGAACTAACCTTGAAATAGGGTCAGAGATGAGGACTTGGCCTTGTGGACCTGGCATATAAGAATGAAGCTCTCAAGGTCAGATTCTTGAGTAACCTCTATTCAGAGAGGGCAGGAGGAGGAAAAGGAGGCACAGAGAAAGAGCCCCAAGAGATGTGCAAGAAGAATTAGAAGAGTATATCATTCCAGGTGTCAAGGCATGTCAAGGAGCAGGAAGTCAAAGGCTCAGAGAGGTATCAGAGGATGAAAAATAAAATTACACTGATTTCAGCAGCTTAGAGGTCACTTTAAGAGAGTAGCTTCTATAAAGTAAGTAGCAAGGGCTAAAGGGACCAAGATAAAGTGCACAGTAGGAAGTTGATCAGTCATGACTGCTAATAACTGTCATTTCATTTCTTGGAAGTAGAGGGATAATGATTATTATAATAATAACCACCACTTACTGAGTACTTGCTACAAGCCAATAACTATGCTGAGTATTTTATACCTATTATATGTTCATTAATTCTACAAATATCTATTAAGGACCTCTATAAAACTCATCCCAGTTCCATACACTTCCATCAACACTATGGCCAAATCAGTCTAAATTCCCTCTTCTCTTGCCCCAACTACTTCTATCTACAACAGCAAACAAAATGCTTAAATCCAATTAGAGCTAATTTTTTAAAAAAATTTTTAAACCTTCCATGACTTTCAATTTCACTTGCATAAAATTCAAAGTTCTCCAAAGCTTGTGTGCTCTGGCCCTCACATTTATCTCCAAATCCATATCCTATTCATCTTCTTTTTGTTCCTCATGCTCTAGCCACATTCATTTAATGTACCGAATTCATTCCCAAAGGTAAAAAAGTTAGAAGGTAAATAAACAGAGATGGAATGCATGAATGGTACTAGGAGGCCACAGTCCAGAATGATAGGATGTTTTTTAGTCATTCAATCATCTAAGATAGTACTGAAGCATGATGGGTAAAAAGTCAGCTCCTGATCTTGAGTATTCTGGATTCAAATCTTGGCTTGACTACTCACTGGCCATCTGATGTGGATAACCTACTTAATCTCTCTAAGCGTGTTTCCTCATCAATAAAATGGATCAAATAATAGAACCACTATTGAGAAAATAATCTCTCTTATGTTACTGAGAATATCCAATGAAAAATGCAAGTAAAGCACTCTGTATATATGCCTTGCTATAGATATTAGCTATTATTCTGCACTCGATAAATACTGGGCACAGTTCTAGACCGCATGCCAAATTCCAAGAAAATGATATTTGCCCTCTTGAAGCTTTCATTGTATACTTTTAAGGTGGGGAAGGTTTGTTTTGTTTTTTTTTTTTTTTTTTTTGTATTTTTAAATACTGTGTACAATAGAAAAAAGAAAACAAGTTCGTGATCAGCTCCCTGATATAGGAAGATGTACAATGTTCATAGATGTGAGAAAAAAATGCTGAACTCCGTTTTATTTGTCAAGAAGCATATTCTATTTTCAAAGAACAGAAAACTGATTGAGAGGATTATTTGATGTTCAAGACCCAGTCATCTTTTGAAGACTTTATGACAAGCACAGAGTGTAAAGATGACCAAGAAAAAAGAGCTCCGCTTCAAGAAACTCACAATCTGAGGATGAAGCTAACTTGACCAATAGAGAGAGATTATTGCATTTTCACCACTCCTTCCTTCTTTCCTTCCTTCATATGAAAAATACCCGGAGGTACGGCAACTGCAAACTCAATTCAAGATAGGAGTAGACCAAGCTACCTGAGACATGTCAGGGTGGCTTGTACAAAACAGGCACAGAACAAATGTTTTGAATGAGCAATACTTAAAAAGGTAAATGTACCATTAAACTGCAACAGAAGTATTACAGCATGAGTACAAGGAAAGTAATAATTCCACAAGGGTCTGCATTAGTCTGTTACATCTGAAATATCATATCCAGTCTTGTACAATAGGTTAAAAGATAAAGCTGTGCTGTTTTGCTTTTCAGATTATAAAAGTAATATATTCCCATTATTTTTTTTAAAATGGGAAAGTATAGAAAAGCTTAAGATAGAATGCTGAAACTGTTTACTGGTAACCACTATAAATTATTTCCAGGTACTACACTTTTTAACTTCATTACTTCAATTCATATTTATTGAGTACTTACAATACGCCTATGATTCTAACAGGAATCATGTTAGAAACCAGTGACATAGTGGTAAACAAGAGGCATAGTCCTTGACCTCAGGGAACAGGGGCGTGGGAGAGACAAATCTGTGACCTGGCAGTTTTATCAGTAACAGAATGCCCAAGACAATCACAGGTGTGGAAATCATGTTATTTGAGAAATAAGATAGATGAAGGAAGTAACTGTTTCATTGGCAGAAGAGAAAACTAAAGAGAAATCCCATAACCATCCTCAAATACTAAAAGGAACAAATCAATAAGCAGGACTAGGTTTGATTATAGTATATAATCAAGACAAAATCAAGATAATGTATGGGGATCCCTGGGTGGCGTAGCGGTTTGGCGCCTGCCTTTGGCCCAGGGCGCGATCCTGGAGACCCGGAATCGAATCCCACGTCAGGCTCCCGGTGCAGGGAGCCTGCTTCTCCGTCTGCCTATGTCTCTCTGCCTCTCTCTCTCTCTCTGTGTGTGACTATCATAAATAAATAAAAATTAAAAAAAAAAAAGATAATGTATGGAAGTTGCAAAAAGATAAATTTGGCTCAGTATAAGAAATTATTTTCTAGTGATTGGAGTGGACCAAACTTGTTAGAGGCTTTTTTTAGCAGTGGTGAATTCTCCACTCCGGAAGTGGCAAGGCTGGATGTCCATCATTAGGAATGCTAGAAGGAAAGTTCATGCAAAAGAGTGATCGGACCTTTGTCTTCTTTTAGGAAAGAAAAACTCAGAAGTAAAGCATTAATGACTTACATAAAAGCAATCGAAATCTCAGACACTTTGGGAAATAACACTAGATAGAGTAACCCTGGTTTTGCTTGCTTGGTTTATCTCAGGGTATGAAGACATTCTTTTTCTTACCCTGAGACATGAAGTACAAGGTAAGATTATATTCTGATTTCAAATTCTGAGATTCTACAGTGATATGATGGCACTAGGGTTACCAAATTATAGTGCTTTATGTGAGTAAACCTGGGGTCAACCTAGAAGATGACCTAAGGTTGGGATGGACAATACATTGGGACACCCAGGTGGCTCAGTCAGTTAAGCAACAACAGACTCTTAGTTTCAGCTCAGGTCATGATCTCAGGATTGCAAGATTGAGCCCTATGTGAGGCTCTGCCCTGAGCATGGAGTTTGCTTGAGATTCTCTCTCTCCCTCTCACTCTGTTTCTGCTCCCCCACCCTCACCCCTGCTCACACTCTCTTGCCCACTTGCTCTCTTAAAAAAAAAAAAAAAAAAAAAAAAGATGGGCAATATATAAATTGTTGGAATGTAGGCACTATGTCTCTAGTGGCTGAAGCCATTTCGAGGGCATAAGACAATAAGCATAGAGAAAAGGCCAAAAGATTTTCACTAACTGCTGATCAATACTGAGATCCACCTACCAGTGAAATAAGACTCAAGGAGCAGGATGTATTTTTGAGATGATAATCTATATTTTGTCCTCTCTAATCTTTCTTCCATCCCCATTTCTAACAGGTAATAGACTTGCATCTCGTTACCATAGGAGATTCACAGAAGAGAAAACAAAAGTCCCTTGAAGTCATCTATTCTTTCTGTTTTTAGAAAAGCCCCAGACCATGGAAGAGATTGTCCAGGTGAACAGAAGGGAGAGGAAAGAAGAGACAGGTCGAGGGAGAAAATAGTGAGCTTACCTCAAAGCAGACAGGACATGAAGGCTGATGGGTCACTAGATTCCCTTTATGGAAATGGCAAAACACTAAGGAAAAACCACACAGTTCACTGACTCCTGAGCAGCAAATTCCTAAAATCCCAAGGATACTTGGTGTAGGAGCGATGTCTGAACCTGAGGGAAACCACATGGTGTGAGATCACAGTGCCCGGTTAGTAATCGACAGTGCCCTGGCGTCTGGCTATATTTAGAACTGCAAGTCATTGGCGCATCCCCAGGGTGGATGTGAGGTTGGGGAGCTCAGTAGAAGAAGGATTTAGCACCAGATTTAAACTGATGCATAGAAAAATTTAAATACACAATTTCTTGCATACCTGAGTCTGTGGACCAACACATCAGGACTCCACCCATCCTGGCTGATTTACCTGTTTTAGTTTCAACATCTCACAAACTGCTTCCTTGATATGAAACATGCATGGCCTCTTTCCTCACACAACTCTAGCTTACATTGGCTTGCCTCAAATTGGTATTTCTTAAATTTTTGGAGGTGAAAGCCTTCACATATACAATAAAAAATGCTCTCAAAATCCACATACAAAATATTTCAACCAATTTCAGGGGTACATACATCCCTGAAGCACATCTTCCAGAGGTCTTGAACCTCCTTTTTAAGCATGTCTGTCTCTCTATCTCCGGTACTCTTAAACCTCTCTTTCTCTCTCTCTCTCTGCATATGTTTCACTCCCTGTTGGTTACAAATTCAATGCATCTTTATGCTTACTATCTCCATATGAGCAACATCTGGGGTGAGCAATGTCTAGGTTGCCCACTGTAGCTGACTCTGCTTTTCAAATAGATAAGAAATCTACCTAACATCGGCTATTGCATGGCAATCCTAACACAAGGCTACAAATTCTTGAACATTCCTCACATCAAGGGGTGAAGTCTATGCTTCCTGTCCTTGAATTTCAGCAGGCTTGTGATCACCTTAATCAATAAAGTACACAGGAAGTAACGCTCTGTGACTTCTGAAGCCAAGTCATAAAATGCAGCATCTGCCTTTTGCTGCTGGAACATCTGCTCTCGCAGTCCCAAACTGCCATGTAAGTTGTACAACTACCCTGAGGTCACCATGCTCTGAGGAAGCTCCAGCCACATGGAGAGCCACGTGTATTTATTCTGGTTGAGAGTTCCAGCTAAGCCCAACATTTGAGGCGCCCCAGCCCAGGCACCAGATATGTATGAAGAAGTCTCTGGTTGATTCCAGCCGTCAGCTAGTCAAGTCACTCCCCGCCCCCCATTGTTCGAGCCTTCCCAACTGAGTCTCAGACACCTAAAAGCAGAGACAAACCATCTCCCCTAAATCCTGTCTGAATTCCTGACCCAAGAGTCGATGAGCATAATAAAACAGTTGTGTTTTGACACCACAAAATTTGGGGTCATTTGTTATGCAGCAGTGGATAACCGAAACACTGGCCGGCTGTGACAGAGACTGGAAGACAGCAGACTAACACGACAATATAAACAGACATGTCCTGAGCATGATCTCAAAAAGCCAGCCAGATTTTAAGTTGGGAAGAAGGTAAGATGAGCTGAGACTGTAAATTTTTTAAAGCAATATATGATGAGAAATGAGAAATTAGAGTCCCCATGTTAAGCACAGTGTGGGTCAATTATGAGGCTAATTGCATGCCAATAAGGCAATAGGGAATTGGAGGGAGATTGTGCCCTGGGACAAGAGTTATTGGATGAAAGGAAGAGAAACATTGTGTGGAAAAAGGAGCTAAAGATCTCAAAAGGTTTCAGTGTTTAGGAACTTTGCCAGCAGCTTCTAACCTTGTGAAGGTTAACTTTCTAAATATCGCTGTGCAACTTAAGGGATGAAACTCAAGTTAAATTGGTCTGCTTTTGTTAACACGTTCATGATGATTCTTTAGGTCTAGCAACTCCCTACCCCCCGATGTAGATCAAATTTTGTCAAAAAAGGAATCCTGCAATTATAGTTGCAGGTATTTTGAGGCTTGTCAAAATTATGCTGGCATAAGCACAGACTTACAATGAACAATCATAGAGAAAGATATTGCAAAGGAAAGTTTATAATGTCATTCTGCTCATGGTGGCAAGTTTTTTTCACTTTTTCACTGTAGCCTTCTTTTCTTTTTCTTAGGAAATCACTTTAGTTCTCCACAATTCTCCAAGTGACAGTATTATCAATGTTTTTTGCCTACTGGGGAAGGGTCTAGGGGTGACATTTCTCATTGTTGCTTTGAATCAACTAAGAAGTTTCACATTTTATAAGTTCAGTGGGATTCAGATAAGGTCCAAAAAGAGATGTTTATATTTCCAGGACAGTTTATTTCCCATAAAATGATAGGATATATTCTTAGCTCAACTATAATATAGTTTTCCATCTCACCCTTGCTTTGACTCAAAAAACTCAATTATCACAATGTTTGATATGGGTCTGGGTCAGCTCTGTAGTTACCATTGGACTCTAGTAGATTCCTCAAATTCTGATCATCCAAAGGATAGAGTTAAAGCTTATTTCTTATGTTATCACTTTAAAAATATATCACATACTTGGCTAGAGGATGGGAAAAGATGGTAAGGACAGGCATTAAAATGACCATGGCTCCCCCTATTTTAGGGTGCACTCATTCCTTCCAATTCTTTTACATCGTATTAAAATCCACTCTATTTATTAACTGTTCCTGGAAATGGATCTCATTAAATTAGGGTTGTCAAATACAGTACAAATGTTGACACTAAAAAATTTATTGTTTATCTGAAATCAAATTTAACTAGGCATCCTCTATGTTTATTTTCTAATAACCCTACGTGTAGTATTACTGGGAGAACTGTTCTCCCTTCTTAGGAACTCGTCTCAGCCCTGCTGGGAATTTGACACTAGTACTATTACCGCAGAGCTATAGCTGAAGACCAAACAAGTACAGTCTATATTACACATGTACAAAATGTTTAGTGTCTGGGTTTCAAAGACAGTGGTGTTTTCTGAACTGCCTTGGTGTTTATCTCCTCCCATATGCACGCGTGTGCATGCACACACACACACACACACACACACACACACAGGTAATAAGCACATGTTCGTCTCGCTTTCCTCCAACAAGATGGAGCAGATCATGCAAGCGAGAAGAAAACTTCTGTGTCCCAGCACCAGAGCCCTGCTGCAACCACCAACCAGACTCCGCAAGGCTGCCCCACATTAGCTGCCTTACTGAATGATTCTACTTGATGGACCACAGTATCATGTAATTGAACATCTCCATAAATAACATCTGGATTATTCTGAAACTTAAAAATGGAACAATTTGTGTTATGGCAAGATTTCAAATCTTCCCTCACTACAGTTTTTTCCACACTGGGTAGAGAATACCTCCCATCCCTGCTGGATCATCTTCACCTGGTTAGTCTACCAAAGGCCCAGGCTGCTGGCTCAGGCCAACCTCTTTGATTAGTACTTCTCTGTATTACACTCTTGCTGCAGTTAGAAGAAGAAAGAATTAACAGCCCTCTAGTCTAAACCTCGTATTTTACAAATGGGCCTGCTGAAGCCTGAAGGGGACATGGTACACTCAGGTCACAAAGGTAAGTAGTTGCCAATACTGGACAAGGTCCCCAGTCTTCCAACCATGCATTATTCCTTCCAATACCTGTGCCTCCCTCTGCAACTCAGCTTTATCAACTAAAACAGAGTTGATCAAGTCCAATCCTAGAAAAATGATTCTTGCTGTGCAGTCTTATAAGAAATTGCTTTAGGAAGCAGATTATTACAGTTGACTCTTGAACGACATGGGTTTGAACTACATGGACCCGCTCATATGCAGTGCTTTTTCCAATGAATACAGACAGTACTATTAATGTATGTTCTCTTCCTTATTATATCCTTAATAACATTTTCTTTATTTTAGCTTATTTGTTGTAAGAATACAGTCTATAATACACATAACACAAAATATGTATTAATCAACTATTTATGTTATTGGTAAGGCATCTGGTCAACAGTAGGGTATTAGTAATTAAGTTTTTGGGAAGTCAAAGTTATGTATGGGTTTTCTACTGCAAAGGGAATTGTTCAAGGGCCAATTGTAATTTGCCCATTTATTGGAAAGAACCACCTCCCTTGTGGGATAAATCATACTTTTCATCTATACCAAGAGTTGATAAACTTTTTTGGTAAAGAGTCACATAGTAAATGCTTTAGGATTTGTAGCCATATGGTTTCTGTATTGCCACTTCCAATACAATGTGTTGGCAATCCCTTTCTAACCAAAGTATTTAATTAATGGCTACTTAGGATCTCCTTATGTGGCAGTCACAGAGATGCCCCACAAAAATCTCCCTATATAAGAACCTGTTATGAGAAACATATCTTATTAAAAGCTTCCAACTCCAACACTTTTGCGTCTACCCAGAGGCAGCATTTGCACCAAGACCACCTTTTCTTAGGGCTATTCTCAGGCAGTAACTAAACATGATGAGGGTACCATAATGGGCCATTCCCTCATAATATTACTTGAAAACAAGAATCAGTAAATGTTTTTCTCTAAAGAGTCAAGTAATAAATATTTTTAATTTTTCCAGCCATAAACTCTGTTGCAACACCTCAAATCTGCCATTTTATTATGAAATTAGCCATAAATTATATTTAAAAGAATGAGTGCAACTCTATTCCAATAAAACTTTATTTACAAAACCTGGAGGCAGGCTGGATTTGTCCCATGAGCCATAGTTTGCCAATCCCTACTCTAAGGGGTAGGGAGGACTTAGCTCAGGGACTCTTCACTGACCTGCTCAGAATGTCTCAGACCTGTGATACTGCGGGACCTCTTCCTACCCAGTCTTTCCATCTTTCTCTCCTTTCAAGGGTGTCAGTCCTGTCTACTCCTACTCTCCCTGCCTCCTCCTCCTTGTTCTTCCTTTATTCTTCATGGGCATTTCAGCCAATGAGATTTCTTGCACATCAATCCCCTGTTGGTATCTTCTACTCCGAAAACACAACTGGCATTCCTTTGTGTTTATTTCAAATCTGATTGGCTGCCAGCGGATTCTGTGTAAATGATGAATAAAATGAGACATGAGACATGAAGTACAAATTGCAACATTGGTCTCATTCAAGAGAAAAAAATTAACTAAAAATAAAGTGATATACTCAAGTCAAATATACTGTAAGGTGGAAAAGAGGGACAAAGTATGATATAATGGAAATCACAGTGGACCAGCCTCAGAAGATCTGAAATAAGCTCTCCCTTTGCCATTTTCTGGTCCAAAAAACGTCAACTCTTTAAACTCAGGAATGGGTTAATCCTGCTTTGCCTACCTCAAAGGACTGTTGAGAGAACTATGAGTAAGTGTGCTCGTGGCATGCAAGACACTGTATTTGGCACCACATTTAAATAATTGCACCTCTTTTTATCCCCAGTCAGATCCACAGCATTTCATTGAGAAGTTGAATTGTTGATTTTAGAGGAAATACAAGATCATTCCATGTAAAAGGATGGCAAAGCTTATGCATAATTCAAATAAGTTGGTCTGGCTATCGTCCTTATTTGAGGTATGGAGGTAATGTAGCCTACACTGCAAGTTTAACTCCCTCACTGACCAACTGATTGTGAACTAAGGACAAATGAGGCATTGCTCAACTATGTCAGTAGCCCCTTTTCCAAAGAGAACAAACTGTCACCGTTACAGGATTAAATATTCAAAATATTTATCCTGTTTACACTGGACTAGGAGTATTGTCTTCTAATTCCAAACACATTCCCGCCACTGCCAGGATCAGGTCACAGATCTCTCTTACTGACCCTTCAGACTGAAATGGATTGGTATTCACTCCCCAGGTATGAAAGGAGGCAAGAGAAATAACTGAAAATCTTCTCAGGTTTGTATTTTATTAGAACAGGGAGGCACAGAAGACAACAACCAGAGCAGTTCCGTACCTGTGTGAGCTTCAAAAGTCAACACTGGTGTATTGGGCAAGCTACATAAAATAACTCTTTTGTCAAGAGAATGGACTGAGAATAACAAGCCCAAGAACTCAAAGTGCAAAAAGGATCATGTAAAAGGAGAAAGACAAAGGCTTTTAAGAATGTTTATTGAATTGTGAGACATTAGCGTAAACTCGAGGAAAAAGACTTTAAGTTTACTTATTCGTTCACTCAAAAACATTTGCTGAGAGCCTCCTATGCCCAAATACTGCTCTAGGTACAAGGATTTGAGGGTAACTAAAACAGACAAGAGTCTGCTTACATTTCATAAGACAATATCCCAAAAAAGCAACACATATTTCAAAATCACTTTCAGAGGATGATAAAGGTAAAACGGGGCATAGAGAGGGGAGACATGACATTTGAGCCCAGGCACAACAGATTCAAAGGAACCAGCCACAGGATAACTGGGGGGAAGTGTTTATAAATAGAGAAAATGGCATGTGCAGGCTCCCAGAGGCAGAGACATGCTCAGACCATACCAGGAACACAGAGAAGAACAATGTGTCTGGAGTTTAGTGAACCAGGGGGAAGTCATGTGAAATAAGGTCACAGAGGCAGGCAGAGGCCAGATCAGTGCCTCCAGACCATGATAAAGAGCTCAGATTTTATTCCAAGTGAAATGGGAAGCCGTTGGAGGCTTTTAATCACCAGATTAATAAATAGAGACAAGTAGATCAAGCATGACTCCTTAAAGATGCAGACCTTGTCTTGCTCACCTCTTTCCTTGGGGACCTGGTCAGTGCTTAACACATAGTGTCTTCTCATTAATGCTCATTGCACTGAATTGAGAAAAACAATTTATGTCCAACCTGTACTGATCCTTACATATTCTGAGGCCCCTGAGGGGTATACTTGTTTCTTACTTTTTTTTTTTTTTTTTTTGTCATTTTCAGTGACTGGAAAAATATCTGGTGTTGGACTTTTCAGAAATATTTGTGAATGAATGGATGAAGCACATTCATTGAAATTGGATGTGGATGAAATTCTTGTGAAAGGCAAAGTTGCTAGGCAGATAGACTCCATCTTGAGGAGGACTGTTACTTTTAGATTGTGCTCTAGCCAACAAAACATTTTTGAGAGTGAAAGAGAGCTGCTATTAATGATTATGTTGGGATAATAGGTATGAACTGGGACTATCTTGGGTGCCTGGAACACATGGTTGCCCTGAATTTAGTTTTTATTCAATCTTTCCACACCATCAACTCTATCCACTGTTCATTGGTTCCATATTCGCCATGAACACTTCTGATGACTAACTTTTTATTGACATTGTTTTAAAAATCAAACTACCATTGAGATCAGGTGTCCATTCAGAGATTAACATGTGCATTCAAAATGTAGATTGAGGAAAGCGGGGCAAGATGGCGGAAGAGTAGGGTCCCCAAGTCACCTGTCCCCACAAACTTACCTAGATAATTTTCAAATCATCCTGAAAACCTATGAATTCGGCCTGAGATTTAAAGAGAGAACAGCTGGAATGCTACAGTGAGAAGAGTTTGTGCTTCTATCAAGTACTACTTGTTTTTGGCCACTCTGCACTGAACAAAATGATTAGAAGGAAGAACTCACCTCAAAAGAAAGAATCAGAAACAGTCCTCTCTCCCACAGAGTTACAAACTTTGGATTACAATTCAATGTCAGAAAACCAATTCAGAAGTACAGTTATAAAGCTACTGGTGGCTCTAGAAAAAAGCATAAAGGATTCAAGAGACTTCATGATGGCAGAATTTAAATATTGTGAAAATGTCAATGATACCCAGAGCAATGTACACATTTAATGCAATCCCTATCAAAATACCATGGACTTTCTTCAGAGAGTTGGAACAAATCATCGTAAGATTTGTGTGGAATCAGAAAAGACCCCGAATAGCCAGGGGAATATTAAAAAAGAAAACCAGAGCCGGGGGCATCACAATGCCAGATTTCAGGTTGTACTACAAAGCTGTGGTCATCAAGGCAGTGTGGCACTGGCACAAAAACAGACACATAGATCAATGAACAGAAGAGAGAATCCAGAAGTGGACCCTCAGCTTTATGGTCAACTAATATTCAACAAAGCAGGAAAGACTATCCACTGGAAGAAAAAAAAAAAAAAAAACAGTCTCTTCAATAAATGGTGCTGGGAAAATTGGACAGCCACATGCAGAAGAATGAAACTAGACCACTCTCATACACCAGACACAAAGATAAACTCAAAATAGATGAAAGATATAAATGTGAGACAAGATTCTATCAAAATCCTAGAGGAGAACACAGGCAACACCCTTTTTGAACTTGCCCACAGCAACTTCTTGCAAGATACATCTATGAAGGCAAGGGAAACCAAAGCAAAACTGAATTATTGGGACTTCATCAAGATAAAATCTTCTACACAGCAAAGGAAACAGTCAAAAAAACTAAAAGACAACCTACAGAATGGGAGAAGATATTTGCAAATGACGTATCAGATAAAGGGCTAGTTTCCAAGATCTATAAAGAACTTATTAAACTCAACAGCAAAAGAAACAAACAATCCAATCATGAAATGGGCAAAAGACATGAAGAGAAATCTCACACAGGAAGACATAGACATGGCCAACAAGCACATGAGAAAATGCTCTGCATCACTTGCCATCAGGGAAATACAAATCCAAACAACAATGAGATCTCACCTCACACCAGTGAGAATGGGGGAAATTAACAAGACTGGAAACAACAAATGTTGGAGAAGATGTGGAGAAAGGAGAGCCCTCCTGCACGGTAGGTGGGAACAGTGGGTGTGAACTAGTGCAGCCACTCTGGAAAACTGTGTGGAGGTTCCTCAAAGAGGTAAAAATAGATCTGCCCTACAACCCAGGAATTACACTGCTGGGGATTTACCCCAAAGATACAGATGCAGTGAAACACCAGGGCACCTGCACCCCGATGTTTCTAGCAGCAATGTCCACAATAGCCAAACTCTGGAAGGAGCCTCGGTGTCCATCGACAGGTGAATGGATAAAGAAGCTGTGGTCTATGTATACAATGGAATATTCCTCAGCCATTAGAAATGACGAATACCCACTATTTACTTTGACATGGAGGGACCTGGAGGGTATTATGCTGAATGAAATAAGTCAATCGGAAAAGGACAAACATTATATGGTCTCATTTATTTGGGGAATATAAAAATTAGTGAAAGGGAATAAAGGGAAAGGAGAGAAAATGAGTGAAAATATCAGCGAGGATGACAAAACATGAGAGACACCTAACTCTGGGAAACGAACAAGGGGTAGTGGAAGGGGAAGTGGGCGGGGGGGTTGGGGGTGACCGGGTGATGGGCAATGAGGGGGACACTTGGCAGGATGAGCACTGGGTCTTATGCTATATGTTGGCAAATTGAACTCCAATAAAAAAAATTTTTAATGTAGATTGATTTTGATTCTTCCATTGAGAAATCAGGATGGTAATTTTTCCCCAAAGCTATTATTTGTTAATATATTGACCCGATCATACAGTCAAGATTAGAAAATCATGGCATACTGTTCTTTATAAAGCTTTTATTTCACAATTATTATCAACCTTTGGAATCAAATTGTCTGTCTGATTTTTTGGATTTTCTCCTTTTTTAAATAAACCTCTGACCTATCATTTTCAGCAATGTATTGTTGCTTGTGGTTTGTTTGTTTATTTTCACTTTGACAAGCCAGAGGTATAATATAGCACTTTACTACACTTTGCTTTCAAACATGAGTGATTTTCCTACAGTTTTGTCAGTCGCAGGAATGAGAAAGTAGCTTTGTTTAAACAAGTTCTCTAATAGAGTAATCCTGGTAGGCTGGATCTCTATAATCATATTCATTTGTTTAAGTTTACTTCTCAGCTGATTTGCCAAAAAAGCCTTGGCTTGTCAGAACAGAACCTGAACAGAAGGGAAAACTATAAAACGGAAAAATAAAATGATAGACTTGAAGTTTCCTATTTGAGTTTGCAGTTTCCTCTATATTATTCTGAAAATTGACATGGATCAAAGCACAGCCTGAGGAATGAGGGAAGCAAGAGTATGCCCCCTTGACACAGCCTCTCAAAGGTGTGTTAAATTGAATTCTAATGTTGTAAGTTCGGCTCCCTGCATTAATGTCTGTGACTCCCCAGTGGAGCTTGGAAAAGGCCATAGTTGTCCTCTACTTACACACAGCAGGAGAAGCTTACTAATTCTATTAGTCCTACAGAAATAGAAACCCACCACCTCCTAAAAGTCATCCCTTTTCTGCCCTAAACATGCCAAGAGTGATCCCGCATGAGGACAGCTACAACAGCTGATCCCTTCACCTGAAACATCCTTCCCCCAAATCTTCACATGACTATCTCCCTCTCTTCATTCAGCAGAGATGTCATCTCTGTAGAGTAGCTTTTTTGCAACACTAATCCCACTCATTACTCTGGTTTTCTTTTTCCAGTAGCATGTGTCCAATCATTTATATGTCACTGCCTTCATTGTCTGCTCCACACATTTACACGCTTCCAACTAAGTTCTCTGAAGGCAGGAAACTCTTCTGTCTTGTTCACCTTCATAACCTCAATATCTGGAATGCTGCCTGGCACAGAGTAGTGCACAGTAAAATTTACATAAACGATAAACGAACGTTTTTTAGGGTCAACAATTTGAGACCTTCTGCAGTAGGCATCCCGGATCCCTCCCTTCTGGAGCACCCACTCACTGCCACCATCACTCCAACATGAATCACCAACTGCCTTGGATAATAAGCTAGCTAGTTTCCTGTGTCCTTCTCCTGCCTCTAAACAACTAACCTGTGGGCACCTCAGGGACATAGGCGATGTCTGATCCTCTAATGTCTCATTTAGCCTAAATGTTTACATAACAATTTCCCTTTCTATATTGTGAGTGTTGTGTAGACACAAACCACTTCTGATTCATCTGTGTAGGCCCCGCATTCAACAAGAGTCAATCACATTAGAAGTGCTAAAGCAGGGCAGCCCTGGTGGTGCAGCGGTTTAGCGCCGCCTGCAGCCTAGGGTGTGATCCTGGAGACCCGGGATCAAGTCCCACGTCGGGCTCCCTGCATGGAGCCTGCTTCTCCCTCTGCCTGTGTCTCTGCCTCTCTCTCTAGCTGTGTCTCTATGAATAACTAAATAAAATCTTTAAAAAAAAAAAAAAAAAAAAAAAGAAGTGCTAAAGGATTTGTTGAACCACATTTTCCCAACCAGGAGCTCATTATGGTGAATATTAATGCTTCCAAAAGAAATATTTTTATCTCATTCCAAAATAATCCACTATCTTTCTTCCAACTTTACTGAGATATAATTGACATATAGCATTGTATAAGTTTAAGGCATACAATATGTTGATTTGATTCACTTATATTTGGAATTTGATTACACCACAGTGTTAGGTAATGAAACTCGAAAAGAGGCATTATGCAATACAAAACAAACAAAAAAAAGGTATTTTTTCCTTGAAAGGTTCTAAAGTTAAAAAGGAGTTCAATAAAAGTGCGTTTTAATGGCACCCTTATCTAAGGAATGACTGAAGTCCTTTAATTCCCTGATGGATACCCAAAACGAGTTCAATGTTCTCAATTGGCAGGTTGTCTCTGATATGCCCCTTGCATTTTCCCCACCAATGGAGTTCTGTGCTTACTATTGACAATAGTCCAATGTATTTGTTTTGCCAGTTCTTTGTTATTGTAATTGTCAATTTAATTAAAGATTTGGTAAATATATGAAATACGAATTAGGGAAAAATGATTTTGTTTATGTAAAAATTAAGTAGAAAGTTTAGAGATCAATAAAGAATGAAAATAATTCCTGTCCAATTAAGTCTAATAAAATAATTATAAATGACCAGAAAAATTTTGTAAAAACTTAGAAGAATTCCATACACAAATTTTCTCCAATATTTAAAAAACTAAAATTGGAAAGCATAAGACATGCATTATGGGTTTGCGTATTATAAAAGAAAATAAAACTATGCTTAAATAAATGGCCTGGACTTAAACCAAAATATTGGCAAAGGTGTATCCAAGGCATGGTGACCGAATAAAATGTTTAAGATTTGAGTATGTCATTTTTTTAATATCTACTACATTAGTAGAGTTTTTTATTATTTTATCAACTATTAGTACTAATTTCAGTTTATATCAAGATTTTTGGATGCATACAACTCTTGCGAACTTAACCCCAAAAAGGAATTGATTAGAAGGAAGTGGAGTACTCACCAAATCAAAGAAAAACTTGAACAACCAGGCTCTAAAAAATGACAGGAAGTAGGAAATTTCCAATAACCTGAGAGTAGGACCTACAGAATGAAATAGTCAGGGAGACACTGATGTGATTATTTGGTCCTAACCACTTTTCATCTTCTATTCAAGATATGAATTCTAAGGTTAGAGGCACTGCTTGTCTTGTCTTGCATCATGTGTTCTTCCTTCCTTTGGTGAGGCAAGACATCTTGACTGAGAGTTCAACTACTACTATAGGTGATGGAGAAGAAATAATTCTTCAAAGGTAATAGAAGTGGTATTATTTTGAAGAAGGAGAAATACATCCTGGAAGGAAAACACATCAAGAATCCAACAAACAACTAAACATTCATTTAATGGCAGAGAAGAAAGATGTCCATTAATGTGCTCCATGATGGTTATTGAGAATTTTGTCTTCCATCCATCAAATATTTACTGAGTATCTACTCTGTGCCAGGCATTGTCCTAAGTGTCAAGGATCTAAAAATATAGATATTATATATGCCTATATATAATGCCTTCTTGGAGCTCGCAGGCCAGTGGAAGAGATTCCTGGTTAAGCAGACAATCCTGCCTTCCTGGAGCTCACAGGCCAGTGGAAGAGATTCCTGATTAAGCAGACATTACAATGTAGTATAATAGAAATGTTCAAAATGAAGAATAAGACCCTGAGTAGAGTGCTCATGACTCAGGAGGAGGACCTCAGAGAAGCTTCCGAGGGGAGCTAAGATTTGAGCTGTTCCTTGCAGTTTTTGAGGCAGTGAGGATGCCTTCCAGATTGAGAGAATACAGGAAAAGTCAAAAATGTAAGAACTATGAAACAAAATAAAACATGCAGAGAAGAGAGAGAATGTGAAGTAGAGGGAAGGAGCTATTACTTTTTAAAATAAAGGAGTTAGGGAGAGCCTCACTAAAAAAGTGACACCTGTCAAAGGAGGGAAAGTGAGATCTGTGGATATTTGTGGGAGGTAGAAGCAAGAGAAAAAGTCCTGAGGTAGGAGCACACCTCAACATTTCTATTTGGCTCCCTCTTTTCAACTTCGCTTTACAAAACTGGCCTCATTATCTTCCTCCTCTACCCCACCTGTCAAACTTACTCCTCCTCCCAGGTTCCATGGTTTGATAAATGATGTCACAGCTAATCAATTCAGAAATGCAGGTGACACTCTTGACTTCTTTCTCTCTTTCCTTATATAGTCATCAACACACTTAATCTACCTTTTAAATATCTCTCAAATTTGTTAATTTCCCCCTTCATGTCACTCTTGTCCAGGCCACCATCATTGTTCACTTAGATTATTACAGTGGGCATTGTAACCATTCTCCCTGCCCTGCTCATTTCCAGTCTACAGCCAGAATGCATTTTGAAAATGCAGGCTAGATCATGTCACTTATCTGTTAAAACAAAACAAGAAACTGTAGTAACTTTTTATTGCCTATGGGATTAAATCCAAATATATGACATGGTTTCCAAGGCATTTGGTCTCTGTCTACCTTTTCAGACTCTTTTCATGCCACTCCCTTCCTTGTTCACAATGACCCATATGAAACTTTTTTCAGTCTTTCACACATAGCATACTCTCTCTCACCTTTAAGACCTCATAATGTGTTCTCTGTGCCTATAACATTTGCCTCAACTAAGGCAGCGCCATCACCTCCACCTCCACAAGACTCAGCTTGAACATTAGTTCCTCAGTTAAGTGCTTTCCTGGGTCTCTGTTTATTCCATTGCACATTGCATGTCCCCCATCATAATACTCATAATGTGCTGTTGCACACTACTGTACTTAAACCATGTGATATGTTTCTCCCTATGCTATGCTACAGGGTATTCCTTTGTAGGAGCAAAGGGGAACAGAAACTCAGGAAACTATTCTCTATTGAATCATACTTTGTGGTATATGCCCCTCACTTCTCTGCAACTCACACCAAAAGTCCTAATTGTGTCCACTGGTGACCATGAAGGGAGAAGCTTCTTCTTATCTGCTCCTTATATCACTTTATTACCAGACACTTTAATGAAAGATCAAGGAGTTCTTTCCTGTAGTGTTTAGGCAGTTTTGCAAAGACAGAGATGGGTTGGGGTGGTGGGATAGAGGACTATGCTTTGCCTCCTAGTTTTAATCCTTCACTCATATACAAGGAGAAAGTTCTCATTTCCTAAGATTTTAATATCTCCACTTGGATGATCCCTTGTTCCCCAATTCTTCCCCGCTCTCTTCAAACTCTGAAGTACTCTCCCTTTAATGTATTTTGTATCCAGTGTCTACAAGCTCTCCACCTTTCCCTAGGCTGCTTCACTCCCCTTTACAAAAGTAATTAACTCTTATTCCTCCAGTCCTTCCTTATGTCCTACAGATCTTACAACTCCTCTTAAGTATCAATGGTCTTTTTTCTCTGTCCAGTTTCTTCCCGTTCCTCAGTGAAAAGGATCTGGTGCTACAGATGGAGGGAAAACAATTAAAATATTCTCTGTGTTGTAGCTATTTTTCCTTGGAAAATCTAAAGTCAACACTATCATAAAGATTTCTTTTGACATTTCTCCAATCTAGGAACTTAAACTTGGAGTTAAATTTTACATCAAAATTTCAAGGATAATCAACAAAATAATAGAGATCTATTAATAAATTTCAGACCCACAGAGAGAAAAAAGTGGAACGCACAGAACATACATAACTCAATCTCTTAAAAAAAAAGGAAAATAGGAAAAATGCAACAAGTAAATATCTATGTGTAAAACAGTTTAAAATCCTAAATATATGAATCATAGTAAATATTAATGGACTAACTTGCCAGTTAAAAAACAAAGGTTGTCAGATTGTACATATACATAGGTGTGTGTGTTTATGTATTTTGGGAGAGAAACCCTTAATGCATGGCAAGTTTGAAAGTAAAAAAAGAGAAGAGTGTATATTGGACAAATGTATGGCTACATGAATATCAGACAAAACAGATTTTAAAACAAAAAAAAATTAAATGATAAGAATATTGATATGTAATGATAAGATTTAATTCACAAGGAAGATAGGAATAGTCTAATATTTATACACCTAATAAAATAGCCTAAAATATGTAAAGTGAAATTGAAAAGAATTATAGAAAAAAAGAAAAGAATTCTAGAAATAAATTGAAAAATTCATCATCACAGAGACTTAAAAACATTACTCAATTATTAATAACTGAGTCAAAAACTCAAAAATATATAAAATATTTTAACACAACTAATAACCTTGATCCAAATGATATTTTACACTTGGTACTCAAGAACTAGACAATAATCATTATTCTCAAATGCATGTGAACACTTACAATGATTGATTGAATACTAGACCAGACATCACTGATTTTCAAAACATCAATATTATATAAAGCATGTTTTCTAAAAATACTACAATCAAGTTAGAAATTAATAACAGGATGTGCCCATATCTTGGGGCTTTTATTTTTTTTAAGAATTTATTTATTTATTCATCATAGACACAGAGAGAGAGAGAGGGAGAGAGGCAGGGACACAGGCAGAGGGAGAAACAGGCTCCATGCAGGAAGCCTGACGTGGGACTCGATCCCAGGACTCCAGGATCACTTCCTGGGCTGTAGGCGCTAAACCGCTGAGGCTCCCAGGGATCTATCATGGGGATTTTAAAATCACACTGTAAATATGGGTTCAAGAAGAAATCATAATGGAAATTAAAAATTTTTAGAACAAAAAAGTAATGGAAATACTATATAGTAAAATTTGTGGGATGCAGTAAAAGTGGTAGTTATGTTCATATACTATGAAAGACTGGCCTGTGATTTAGGTATCCAGTTAAGCATATTTAAAAAAAAAAAAAAACAATAAAACCAATGCAAAGAAGAGAAGGAAAGGAGATAACAGCAGAAATTCATGAAATTAAAATATTTATAAATGAGAGAATCAATAAAGTCAAAAGTTTGTTCTTTAAATAGACTGATTAATAAAACAGGCAAGCCTCAGGCAAAACAGATCAAGAAAAAAGAGAAATGTCTTAAAATGTCTTCTGCATCTGTAGTTTTGTCCCATTTAGTCCTTCCTAATACTCTTTATTTGAAAACTTATACAAAATGGACAAATCCGTAGAAAAACATACTTTACCCAAATTGACTTAAGAAAATGGATGTTCTATAACTATTAAAGAAATCAAAGCAATAGTTTAAATTTTTCCCATGAGAAAAACACTAAGCCTAGATAATTCAGAAAGAAATATGTCCAACCTCCTAGGAACTGAACATTTCAGTCATAATTCTCTAAGGGTGCTTGGGTGACTCAGTCAGTTAAGTGTCTGCCTTTGGCTCAGGTCATGATTCTAGGGTCTTGGGATCAAGCCCCATGTCCGGCTCTCTGCTCAGCAGGAAGTCTGCTTCTTCCTCTGCATCTCCCTCTCCTGCTGCTCCTCCTGCTTGTACTCTCTCTCTTTCTCTCTCTCTCTCTCTATGTCAAATAAATAAATAACCTTTAAAAAATTGAACAAAGACTCTGAAAAAATAGAAAAAGAAGGAATGCTCCCAACTCATTCCATTGGACCAGTATCACACTGACACTAAAACCAGATAAGGAGAAAACAAAAAAAAGGAAATAATAGGTCAATATAAATTATGAATATAAACGCAAAAATTCTAAGTAAAACAATAGAAAACTTAATCCAGGGACACAAAAACGGTCTAACATTAGAAAAATCAAAACAGGGATCCCTGGGTGGTGCAGCGGTTTAGCGCCTGCCTTTGGCCCAGGGCGCCATCCTGGAGACCCGGGATGGAATCCCACGTCAGGCTCCCAGTGCATGGAGCCTGCTTCTCCCTCTGCCTATGTCTCTGCCTCTCTCTCTCTCTCTCTCTCTCTCTCTCTCTGTGTGACTATCATAAATAAATAATTTTAAAAAAAAAGAAAGAAAAATCAAAACATATTGATCTTTTTTTAATTCTACTAAGTGACCCAGAGAAAGCATTATTCATATTATGAAAACATTAGAAGTAGTTTGTTAAGATCAAGACAAGGATGGCCACTGCCCTTGCTCCTATTCAATATTGTGTTTGGGGTCCTAGTTAGCATGAAAAGGGAAAATTAAATATATAAAGATTTAAAAGGAAGATACAAAATCAGCATTCTTCACAAATGATATGATTTTCTACACAGAAAAACTTTTAAAATACATTTGGAAGAATGTGAGAGTTTAGCAAGGTAGTCAGTCATTATTAGATCAACATATAAAAGCCAATAACATTTTTATATGCCAGCAACAGTTACAAAACATAAATTTTAAACAACACCATTTCCAAAAGCAACAAAAACTCTTAAAGATCCTAAAGATCTTACCAACAAATCTAGAAAAAGGTTAATAAGGTTCATAGTTTTCTTAAAAACATTAAAGATCTCCAAAACTGAGAAATATTCTGTACCATGTTCATGGATAGTAAAATTCAATACCAAAAAGATGCCAAATGTTCTAAATATCCCTTTAGATTCAAATTGAAAAACTGTACAAGGAAAAACAAGGGCCAGGAAAAACCAAAACACTGCCAAAGAAGAGAAAGAAGTTAGAAATAGTTACCCTACCAGATGTAAATTCTTATTTAAAGTTATAATAATTAAGACAGTGAAATATTGAAGCAAATACAGATAAACTGACCAATGGAAAGCACAGAAAGCCCAGAAGCCAATCCACACATATACAAAATTATCATTACTAAGACAATCATATGTAAACCTATTTTGAATGCAGAACTTGGGATTTTTTCCATCCAGTTCTACAGAAGAGAAACTGAGGATCTAGAGGGTAATTAACATGTCTCAAGGATGGTCAATTACAGAGCCTGAATTTGAAGACAAGTCTACCTGAGTCCAAAAGCTGTACCATCGTGGAGCAGAAACCTTCACTTACTCACCCCTGTACCCTTAGCACATAGTAGGTCCTTACTGCTATATACTATCTGATTGGTCTATTTGCACCCACTTTATTTTGATTTGGCACTTAATTCACATAGAGACAAGGAAAAAGCATTTCCTTTTATGTAAAACTGACCTGATGGCTGATATTTTGAGTAACATGACAAGAAAGAAACATAAGGGAATAGAAACTATTCTTTAATAAATAGCTAATATACACCAGACATCATTCTAAATGCTTATAAAACTATCCTATCTGTATTACATTCTAAAACATTGGAGAAGTGGATTTGAATTTTGGTTGTCCATTATTAGTGGCACAAACTTTAGTAACTCAATCTCTTTGAGCCTTTAAATTCTTACCTATAAATAGATAGTAGCAGCTAGCTTCTATATCTAGGAGATATTGAAAGATCCAAATGAGTTTCTATATATATAAGCATTGCAATGCAATATCCAAATCAAAGAATGATGATATTTTATTGTTGTTATCTTAAACAGAGTAATTCTATTTCATTAGTTTATAATGGCCTAAAACATAAAACTTTTAACTTAAATATGTAACTCTTCTTCCTCCCACTATTTTTAAGCTTATCACCATTTGCTGGGAGTCCTGAATGACCCACAGTGGGAACTGCTACTCAGTGAGCTGTGTGCTATCTTTTAAGACTTAGACCATCATTTCTCTGAGCTGACAACCGGGAAGGAACTTGGGACCAAATAGCTCAACGAATATTTTCAAATTGTTTCCCTTTAGAGAGTTCTAGATGAAATGACATTTTTCTAGCAAGTAGAAATGACAGATGATTACCAGGGTTAAAACATTTAGATTCTTGCTTTCCCTGAATGCAATTTGCTTCTTGCTTTTCCCAAATGCAAAGGAAATTGAGTTGAATTAGTCTTTACACAAACTGGAAATATAGTCTTGATTTTAATATTAAATTGTATTAAAGCGTAAGCTGTGAGTAGATTTCCAATTTTTACGTTTATTAAGTGAACCAGAGTGGTAATTTTCAGTTCATGAGAAATCAAATAATTATGATAGAAAAAGTTGTCTGGGAAATAGGATTAAACTTGCACTACATACTAGATCAGAATAATTCTGAACTCTCAAACTCTCTGGGCCATTGAATGCATCTAACAATTAAAATTTTAACATATGCTAAAATCCATTACCAAAACTCAAGAAATGCTAATGACTAAAATATCAATATAGAGATATTTGTTCTAACACTCACATCCCTGGTTAAGATATAAAAGAAAGGTATGTGGGTAAATTCACCAAAGCATACAATTTGAAACATGATAAAAGAAAGTCAAGATACCTAATCCTTACTAAATAAAGAGAAATAAAACTCATCTGACTCTGTGGCTATTTTCAGAGCACAGAGATCTTGCTAGAAGGAAGGAAAAGTATGTTTAACCCCATTTTTATTACATGGCTACAGAGCTATTCCATTATTCAGTATAATGAAATTGGACCTTCTGTCAATAGATGGTGTTAAAAACAAAATTCAGCTGAGTAAATTTAAAGATCCAACTAGTTTTATTAAACAACTCACGAATTGGGCAGCATCCCATCTAGCAAATAGAAAGGATCTCTGAAGAGCTGTGCAAAATGGGAGACTTTTACAGGCAGAAGGGACAGGGACAAAAAAAGAGTGAATTACCTCATCTTTGTGTGGAGGGACAGAAGGAGTCTATCAGGAGAATAACCTGTGCTGTAAGACTACACTCCTGGGGGAGGTTGCAACTGAATAAAGCTGGGTATTAAGACTGTCTGGTGATGTGGCCTCAGCACAGGTGACTATTTTGAGCCTGTTGTCTCCTTCTTACCAGTGGAAACTCCTGGATTTTAAAATAAAGGATTTCACTCCCCACACACCCTATTAGTCTAGTGAAGCTAGTGGTTTAAAAATCCAGAATCATTAGGTAAAAAGCTCCCCTCCTCTGCTAAGGACATCTCTAAACTCCAGAAGATAGCATTGAACAGCGACATTTGACTAAAAATATTTAATGAAAAAGAATTTTTCTGAGTTGATGCTGAGTTTCTATCAGAATTTGTTTATACCCTGGGAGTGGAAAAAAAAAAAAGAGAGAAACCAAAACTTTCAGTTTGGGGCACATGAAGCAGTAATTTCATTTGTTAATATGCTTTTTAAATTCGTTATCAAAACTTGAATTGAACTTTTATGGTACATTAGCTGAGCTATTTCTATCATTCTTTTGAAAGGACAAGATTCATGTCAAAAATTAGCTATCTGTGACCTATTTCTAATAAATAAATGGATAGGTGAATATCAGCTGCCTCTGCAATTCCCACTGACTTGAAAACTGCTTACTTTGGACCATTTTGAGATAATTCTAGAAAGCTATAATGATTTTCTGGGGCCATAAATGATGAAACTCTGAGAAAGTGATTACATTACCATAGTTTTACTCTGGAGTTCACTATAATGAAACTGAACCTTTTGTCAACAGTTACAAATATTTCAGGTTTGCTGAAGCAATCAGGATATTGCTAATGTCTTTGGGTTGACTTTATAATTGAGACCATCTGAGGCCTACTGAATGCAGCTGTTATGATAGTAAGTGAACCTAAAGAAAGTAGGGACATGATGCACCGCACACGTTCTCAAGCAGTCTCAACCTGGTCTGGCAGTTTTAACAGTGAATGTATCGGACTGCTGAATATTTTATTGTTGTATAACCACCAAAGATACTGTGCAGACAGGGAAAATATTTTAATTTTCCCCCCTCTGGTAACCATAGGACCCATCAATGTCAGGAGTGGCACACCGCAGTTGTAAAGTGAAATTTTCTTTTGCATTTCAACAGCAGAAAACATCTCTGGCTGCCAACAGTATCTGCATTTGAATTCTTCAGAATCACAGTTGCTTGTTCTTGCAAAGGACAAACATTAGGGCCTAAATGGCCTTTGAAAGTCATCTCATTTGGATTTGAGTGAGGGCTAAATTATATATCTTTTCCAAGTAGGAAGAAAGAAAGTGGATTAAAGGAGAGAACTGTTTGAAATGCACAGTGTCTTCCCCGGGAACTGAAGGCATTGCATTCAGAGGGCGTTGAATTCCAGACTAGTAAACACGTCGGTCGGTAATCCTCTCTTTGTTTACTGAAAATGAATCACTCCTCAGTTTCTGGAAGGAAACAAAGAAATGTGCTTTGTGTTTGCTAAAGCCATAAATCCTCAAGTGGAGGCCACTTCGGGCTCACTGAAACTGCTGGCATAGTTGAGTTCTGCTCTTCTGGATGCCATGGCAAAGTTTCAAGAAGAAAGTCAACAGAATCGTTGAGCAAGCTGATGGTAATGCTCCAGGAGAATCAGCCTTCAGCCCATGCCCACTGTCAGGCCCCTGATTTATTCCTCTGTGTCAAATGGCAAATGTGTTCAAGCTGGTAAAGGTCGGTCTCCATGACAACAAGTCCAACTCTTACCCCTGGAGAGAAAGCTGGAAACCATTTTGGACACTTCTTATTGGTTTAGGAATGTCAGCCACACTTGGAAACCTGCCCAGACTCTATTTTGCCATGACTGGCAGAGACAGGGCCGGGGTCCTGCACTGACTGCTCACCACCACACTCATGAAGATTAAAACTCTGCTGTACAGGAAATACCAGCTTTCAGAAAAAGTTAATGACTCTTTACTCCTCGTTCCTTAAGCAGAGCCCCCGTTAGGTGATGTTTTGTTAAAGATACACTGAAGGATATTAAACATGTTAATCCTATTTGAGCAAAAACCCGTTAGAATTGGGCAGCACCAAACATCAGTGAGGACCCATCAGTGAGTGACCTCTTCAGGGGAAGAACTTAGAACTTGTAGGAGCAAAGAAAACAAACTATTTGAATGGCTATAGCTTGAAGCCTAGCCGGCTGTTTGTGATTGGCTGTTCTTAGCCTCTGGATTTCCTATCCTTGAGGCATTTACAGCCTTAGGTTTTGGGTTGTTTAGGTAGGCCACCAGGGCATTAGAGCCGCCTCGGTCTGATGGCCTCCTTGTTTAATCAATTTAACAGTCCTTAAAATTTTGAATTGCAAGAAAATGACACAGCCAGTGAACAACAGTATAGCTGGCATCAAAAGCCTGGAAGAGCTTCTTTTTAAACATATTTAAAAATTCAGAGATGAGGGGGGAAAAAAATCACGTCACCGGTGTTGGGTAGACTTTTAGGGGATCTGTTTTTAGCCATCAGGTCATTAGTCAGAAAGGTCATGAAAAAGCAGGTAGAGCCTCTTTTGCCAAAATAGCAGCAGTATTAGAACTTTTTTTTAATACAAAGAAAACAATCTAAAAGCACCTCCCAGGTCATCTAACATTTCAAATATGCCAGACAGTATTCTTACATAAACCTGTGCTTCCAAGTAAATTACCTGAACCAGAGACCTCTAGCATCTGGAAATCTTCTTAAAAATGCAAGTTCCTAAGCCTCACCTAGGACCCACAAAATCTTGAATCTTTACTTTTTCTAATGCCCCACAAGTCATAGCGATGATTGGAAATCACTGGCCATAGGTGGCATTCGAGTTCCTTAAGGAAAGATACAACAAAACCTGTAAACCAAATCAAACATTTCAGATTGAAACTGTGCTTGCCTTATGTCTTGAATAACTAATCTTGAAATGCGTATCTGGTTATCAAAATTTAAATTTGGTACTTAAAAACAAAACTTTTCCCATTATTTGCTCTACTTAAGATAGAATCTGTAGGTTTCTAATATTATCATGTTATATGATTAATAATACAATTTAGGGGATCCCTGAGTGGCTCAGCAGTTTAGCATCTGCCTTCGGCTCCGGGTGTGATCCTGGAGTCCTGGGATCAAGTCCCACATCAGGCTCCCTGCATGGAGCCTGCTTCTCCCTCTGCCTGTGTCTCTGCCCCTCTCTCTCTCTTTCTCTCTGTCTCTCATGAATAAATAAATAAAATATTTTTTAAAATAATAATAATACAATTTAAAGATTTATACATGTGAGTGGTTTCAGCACAAGTCAAAAATTTTAGTAATTAGTGCTTTTGAACCCCATTTAGCCTAAAAGTACTAAGTTGGCCCCATGTCTTATTGAGCTTCATTAATTAACTTGTCACCATGCTTCCTTTTTTTTTTTTTTTTTTTACTAAACTTAAGTCATACCACCATTAACATAGGAATCCAAGACACGGATAGTTTAAAATCTTGTGATCCTGAAGCACAATGAATGAACATTGCCTTTAAGTGGAGTATTGATGCCTATAGCAAAGACTGCTAATTGTCCTGCCTGTCAGGCCTGGCCTCCAGCTGTCCCCTAACATTACATGAGAGAGGAGTAAACTTCTGTTTTATTTAAACCACTGTTATTTTATCTGCTGCAGTGAAACCAGCACCTAATATATAGTGATTGCTGGGTTTTCTATTTTAAGTATGCTCAATGTTAAGGAACAAAATTTTTCCTCCACCCTTTCGAAGTTCTTTTGTATGATCTAAGAATTGAATTGACATGAGACAGATTAACAGAAGAAAATCAAATACAATTATGTACCTAATAGGGGCTCCATAAGAATATGAGGCCCACAGGCTTGTCAGACAATTGAGGTTTATATGCCAGCCATCCAGAGCCAAAGAGAAGGGGAGTAGGGGTCTGGGACTTCAAATGGAAGGAAAACAATTCACAGGAAGATGAAAAAGAGTAAATGTTTGGTAAATAAAGGTTTGCTGGGCCATATAGAAACAATGGGACAGAGAAATTTTTAACAAATTTTGCTAAATTTCCCCCTGTGTACCAAACCTAGTTTATATTATACTATATATGGTGATAGTTCCCTTCATACAGCAGGTCCTCCATCTAAATTCAAGAAGCCTGTTAGGTCAGTTTAGCTAGAATCTCCCCTTACCCCTTACATTTCCTCTCAGTAATTTTCCATCCACTGACCCCACCCCCACCCCCCTACCCCCACACACACTGCTCTTGGGTTATAAATTTTCACTTTTCCATGTATTCAGAGTTGAGCACAATCTCTTTCTCCCACTACAAAATCCCATTGCAATTGTCTCTACACCTATGATAGTGCTGAATAAGTCTCCCTTACCACTTTTGAGTATTAAGAATGAATCACTCTTTTCCTTGACACCAGTCAATAAGTTAGCAGAGTCTACGTGATGTAATATTCACGTTAACTGAAGTACCTATAGAAGAGATGAAAACAAATGGCCAGCTCATAATATGTGGATGCATCTTAGACTCAGGGTTCAGATGCTGAGAGGGTTGCAGTCCTTCCCTGGATTTATTGTATCTGCAACAACCTGTTCTGAATAATGTACAAGGGAAAAGGAAAGGGAATAATTGGATAATTAGAAATCGATAATTTTTAATATGAATTATGAATACACTTATGAATATTTAACACAAACTCTCATTTAAAGGAGTCATAATCTCTTTACTACAATTGTCCTATTTTGAGGCAATCTTTTCACTGGACTATTTGCCCTTGATGGAAATTGTTAAAGTATCATGGAGAGCTTTGGCACAATCAGTAACAGGGTGTTTTCTGCAGCAGAGGGAAGATGTGGACCATATCCTGATGTGAGGAATGTTTTTTTGTTGTTGTTGTTGTTTTTTAAAGATTTTATCTACCTATTTGAGAGAGAGAGGGAGAGAGAGAGCACGTGTGCAGAGGAAGGGGCGGTGGGAAAGAATCTGAAACAGACTCCTACTGAGTATAGAGCCTGACCCAGGGCTCAGTTTCAGGACCCAGAGATCATGACCCTGAGATCAGGATCCTGATATGACCTGAGCCAAAGCCAAGAGTCAGATGCTCAAAAAACTGAGCCACCCAGACATCACCGACCTGAGGAATCTTTAGATGACAGATATGAATTCAGGTTAAAGAATTATGTCAAAGAACTTGGCTTCTCCTGAAAGATTGTCTTTTAATCTCAAAAGCATTTAATGATACAAATGAACATTCAGTGTTGTCGGGTAAATTCTCATGTGAGGTTACCTTGGGAAGGAGGAATGATCCTCCTTTCTAATGCCTGCTTTTCTTTTCCCCTTTTATCTTGTACTCCATCTTTAAAAGTGAATTTCTCAAAATTTTGATTTTACTGTATGATTTACTTCTTTTTGTCACTTTTTCGTCTGTTTATTTTTTTTTGTCACTAATTTCTTTCATGTGGTTTCCAAGGCAATACATGCTTTTGTAATGAATGCTTTTAAAACACCTCTTCTATTTTCCATTAGAGTTATCCAGAGAACAATAATACATTATTTGTCTAGAAAATATATTTTATTGTGGATCATTTCTGTTTTCTTTTCCATTTTGAGCTTCTTTATACAGTCAGATTCACAAAAAAACCAATTTCATAAAATGTGAAAAGTAAAATACTGAGCATTGGAAAGGCTCTCTTCCTGGTCTGATACTCTATACACCAGCATATCTTCCCTGCTTTTCTCCACATTCACTGGCAAGATTCACTGGAGGAACTCCAGCATTTGGTCAATGAGCCAGTGAATGTAATGCTCCCTTAAAAGCATGTTCAGATTATTTAGATAACAGAATTTTGTCATATAAAAGTACCATTTTCTGCTTAAAGGATCATCCTCTACCAGGTATAAGAAAGTGTCTCTTCTCTTTACTGTAGAGTCCCTTGCATTAGTCTAGTGCAAGGCACCAAGTACATATTTGGAAACAGAAAATGTTTCCTAAATCTTGCCTGCCACGAACAAATGACATGAACAAAAACTGGTGGAAGTTTCTTGTCTTAAAGAAGTAAAATCTAAAAAAAAGGAAAAAAGAAAAAAGAAGTAAAATCTTCTTCAAAAGTACATTCTACTACTTCTACATTTCAGTGCTTAAAGATGGACTTCCTCATGTTTAACTCCAATCACTTCTACTTTATTTCAATTCCAGTTTCTCCTACAGTTCTCTGACTCTACCTATGCACCTGTCAGCCTTTTCTTTGTTCATTATATCATTTTGAATAATTTCATGACATTAGAAACTTTTATGCTTGTCAGAATGAGAATGGCTACCCAATCCATGAGTTAATATATTGTTTATCACTGGCTACCTCCCCAATTAGACTTTCTCCTCAAAGTACAATCTCAGGAACCTACTTTTTAATCCCCCCCTCCAAAAAAAAGCTATCTTCCTTTAATAGGCTTATTTCATCTTTGTTTTCTGATTGTAGGAGCACATCTTGAAAATCTAAAATATAACTAGAGTCACATAATATATAAGAAAATTCTTCACAACAGAAGAATTAACTACAAATCTTTTATTTACCACCATTATTTTCATATGTAACAGTCATAATTTTCCCCTAAATCTATGACTAAACAAATATATTCAAAATAAAATAGGCCTCATGCATGTCACTATTCTGTGAAATATCTTTTTTTAAGATTTTATTTATTTATTCACGAGAGACATGGGGGGAGAGAGAGAGAGAGAAAGAGAGAGAGAGAAGCAGAGACACAGGCAGAGGGAGAATCAGGCTCCATGCAGGGAGCCTGATGTGGGACTGGATCCCGGGTCTCCAGGATCACACCCCGGGCTGAAGGCAGATGCTAAACCGCCGAGCCACCCAGGGATCCCCTATTCTGTGAAATATCTTATTGGTGTTCCATTGTCTAGTAAAAAAAACAAAAAACAAAACAAAACAAAACAAACAAAAAACTACAAATCCTGTAGGTTAGCATCTAAAGTTTTCCATTATATGGCCCTGATCTTTCCTTCTAGCCAAATCCAAGTACCTTACATTACAGCAAAAATGAACTATTTCTTATTCCTCAAGTGTATCTTTTACTTTCCCATCCTCATGATTACACTCATTCTCTTCCCTGGTACAAGCCCCACCTACCTAATCCACTTCCACCACCTATCCCGCCTCTCCCTGTCATTATTTTTACTTGCTTTTAACCAAATTGTAATTATCATCTCTTCCTCATGGTCTTTCTTGATATTACCCAGGTGGCTCATGAATCTCCCCATCCCCTGTATTAACATAATATATAATTTGTTTCTCTCTGCGGGTCTGATATTTTCACTTTTATTAGAATTTCTTGCCTTACCATTCTTCTACATAAGGGTAAATATCAAGAGGGGAAAAAACTGATTATTTCAATTCTTTGCTATAGTCTCAGCCAGACCAACACAGTGTCCTGAACATTATAGGTCCTCAATAAGTATTCAGTGAATGTATTAGGTTCCTATGGCTGCTGTAACAAATCACCACAAACACAATGGCTTAAAATAAAGCAAACTTGTTCTCTTACAATTCTGGAGACCAGAAGCCCAAAATCAGTTTCACTAAAATGAAAAGGGCAATGCTTCCTGCAGAGGCTCTAGAACAAAATCCATTTCCTTGCCTTTTGCCATTTCCAGAGCTGCACTCTTTGCATCTCATGGCTCATGGCCCCTTTCTCCCCCTTCATGGCCAACCATGGCCAAGGTAGCATCTTCAAATCTCTATCTCTGTTATACAATCTTCTCCTCTGCAGAGACTCTCCCTCTATCTTCCCCTTTAAGGATATGTGATGACATTTCAAACCCACTTGGGTAATCTCTTCATCTCAAAATCCTTAACTTAATCACATATTTTGCCATATTAGGTAGTATTTCATAGGTTCTAGTGATTAGGACATGAATGTCTTTGGCAGGTATTATTCAGCCAGCCACTGGAAGTTTAAGTTAAAAGTCTTCACTGGTGCTGCTCATGTTTTGTTTTGTTTTGTTTTGTTTTGTTTTGTTTTGTTTTGTTTTGTTTTACCCATGGTTAAGATGGTGTCAGTAAATTCTCTGACCAATCCAAGGTTATGTGACTTTTTAAGAAAACAATTTTATTATGTGCCTTTTTGATAAAAAGATAAAAGGATACTGAATAGTTTACAGAGTGCTTTCCTATTTAATCATCAGGACAACTCAATGAGGCCAGTATTGTCATTATCTACGTTTAAGCCACACAAAGGACCTGCCCAAAGCTGTAGGACTGCTCTGCAAGCAAGCCAAGGCACACTGACTTCTTCCTCTTCATGCTCTATAACCACCAGCTCTTGACTACTTTCTGGGCATTTTTCCCCACTTCCAAAGTACCCCCTTCTGTTAAAACTTTGTTAGCCACACACACTTAATAGGCTTTTAAAATGTCACCATTCAAGGCAACCTTCACAATATTCACACATGCTGAGACTCCATCTAACAAGTTTTCCATCTGGCAACATCAATGTCATCAAAGGTACAAATTCAATACTAACAGCCTCAGCTTTTGCCTGTTGAATTCTTTTCAGTAATAACTGTCTATTCTAATCTGGTAGGGAAATGGCCATGTAGGAGCAAAAAACATTTCCCTTTTTCCCTTCTAGTTTATTTGGCTGGTCTAATAATTAAATTGGCATAAGACAGATTAACAGGAGAAAAAAATTAATTTGGTACATATAGAACTCCAAAAAGTGATCAAAGCTGGCAGCATTAATGCCTTTTACACAAAGAAACAATAAATTTGTGAAGAATTGATAAGACAAAGCAGTTTGGACTTGGGGTAGTAAATTAGTGAGGAAGTACCTCAGCCCATCATGGTGAAAAAAAAATTTCCTTTACCCTTCTAGATTCTTCTGGTTTGTCTAATAATCAAATTCACATGAGACAGATTAACAAGAAAAAAATTAATATGTGCACATGGAGTCCCCATAAGAATATGAGACCACAGGCAGTCAGATAAATGAGACTTCTATGTTACCCTGAGCTAAAAAGAAGGGGATAGAGGTTTAGTTCTTCAAAAGGGAGGAAGATAATTCACAAGGCAACAAGAAGAGCAAATACATGGTAAACAAATGTTTCACATGCCACTTGGAGAAGTCTTTCTTATGTAAAACAAAGTCTTCTTTGGTGATAGTTCTCTTCCTGGTGCTTCCCTGCAGCACTAAATTCCCTTTTTCTGGTGATGAGAATAACTTCTCTTTTTTTGTATATTTTTTTATTGGAGTTCGATTTGCCAACATATAGCATAAAACCCAGTGCTCATCCCGTCAAGTGTCCCACTCAGTGCCCATCACCCCGTCACCCCATCCCCCAACCCACCTCCCTTTTCCCTACCCTTGTTCCCTTCCCAGAGTTAGGGGCAGCCTGGGAGGCTCAGCCCTTTAGCTGAGGACCTGGAATCAAGTCCCACATCAGGCTCCCTGCAAGGAGCCTGCTTCTCCCTCTGCCTGTGTCTCTGCCTCTCTCTCTTTGTGTGTGTGTCTCTCTCATGAATAAATAAATAAGATCTTTAAGAAAAAAAAAAGAGAGAGAATGCCTTCTAAATCCTGGTATGGGGAGGGTATTGTAGGGGATGAGGGGAGGCTGCTGCAAGATGAGACACTTTGGACTGAACATTATTTTGAGTTTAAAGCAATCAAAACCCAATAAATTCAAGAGAAGCTCTTTATTTCCCCCTTGACTGCTTGCTTATACCAGAAAGAGAGCTATTAACAGAGATTCCCCTTTACCTAAGAAATTTATCTTCATAATAGGGCAACCTTGGTTTACCAAACATCTCCTTTCACCTTCCTGTTAAGATCTTTCTCCTTTTTGTATCCTCAGGCCCCTGCCCCTCTCTTTAGCCCATAGAAGTATTATATTGCCTCAGAGTCTTTGGAATTTCCATGTCTGAGTAGATTGCCTGTATGTACAGTATTAAATTTTATTTTCTCCTGTTAATCTGTCTCATGTCAATTTGATTCGTTGTCCAGCGAGAAGGACCTTGATGGATAAAAGAAATTCTCCCTCCCTCCCTCCCTAAGCAATACCTTTCACATGGGAGATTTATTTACTGCCTTCAAGGAGACAAAGGAGGCTCAGAGTGTCTTTCCTGCACTGGCTGTATCTTAAGTAACTTTAATTAAAAATAACCAATATGAGAGAGCCTGGGTGGCTCAGTTGGTCGAACATCCAACTCATTTTTAGCTCAGGTCATAATCTCAGGGTCATGAGATCAAATTCCACTTTGGGCTCCACACTTGACATGGAGCCTGCTTGGGATTCTCTCTCTCTCTTCCTCTGCCCTCCCCCATCCTCCGACTCACACTCTCTCTCTCCATAAATAAATACACAAATAACCAATATGCTAAAATTTCATATTTCAGAGTCCTCTCTTGCCCTTCCTTTAGCACAGTCTAAATATTTCTAATAGAGTCATATTCCTTATGCACTGGACACCATACCACAGCATACTCCACTATCTGGCTCCTGCCTGTGTCTCTACCCTGTCCCCACACCGAGCTGTGTTTCTGCCCATAATGTTGACTGTAGATAGAATAATTTCACCCATCCTTTGTCTACTTGAAGACACCCACTCTTCCTTCAGGGCTTAGCTCCATTGACTACCTCTGTGAAGCCTGTCCTACATATAACTTCCCTCAAGTAGACTAGCCTTGTCCTTTAACCCAGGTGGGGATCAAAAATCTACTACCCCAAAATATATCTCTCCAGATTGTTGATTATTTTGAGCTGGTTATTTTTAAGAGACAATAGACACGGGTGAAGCTCTGAAAACTGAATAGAAGTTACTCTCTTATGAGAGACATTTATAAAAGAAATCTCCATTTCTTTCTAATTCACTTTTATTCAAGGTTCCTTCACCTCCACTACTTTCTGTCCAGTCAGAAAGGTTTTTGCCAGGTTTTTCTCTGGCAGTTAAAGAAACTTTTTTTAAAGTAGCAGACAAGAAGTCCATTTAAATTTAAATTAATTAAATCTAAATAAAACTTAGAACTCAGTTCCTCAGTCACACCAGCCACATTTCAAGTACTTGTTGGGGGCGGAGGGTGCAAGAATTATTGTCGCCTCAAAGATCCTTCTAGCTGAACTAAGAATCAGATTAACATGAGACAGATTAACAGGAGCAAATCAAATTTAATAATAGCACATGTATACAGGGCATCCATACAGATGTGAAAATTCCAAAGATAGGCAAAATGAGATATATATGCCACTCTGAATGAACTAAGGAGAAGAAGGGCAGGGATCTGGGACTTCAGAGGTAAGGAATGCAATTCACAGGGCAATAAGAAGAGCAGATGTTTACTCTGCCTCACAGATGGGCCACTGAGATAAAATTATCTCTGCTAATAACTCTTATTCTGGGAAAGACCCCAAATTTAGATTCTTCTATGTAGTTAAAGGAGGAGCAAAATTTCTCTTGAGCCTGCAGGGTCTCAATTGCCTTCAGCTCAAAATAATCTTCATGCCAGAGTGGCCCATCTTGATGTAGCCTGCCTTCAGCCTCTACATACTCAACAGCCATATATGGCTAGTGGATGCCATCTTGGAAACATAGATATAGAACATTTCCATCACCTCGGAAAGTTTTGTTAGACATGTTTGATATAGGCTATGCTGTAGTAACAAACAATCTCCAAATCTCAGAGGCTGAACAAAACAAAAGTTTATTTCCATGCACTAAAAATCTGCTACAAGTCACGATGACTACAAGGTAGTACCTTCCATGTGATAACTCAATATTATAGGCTATGTTGGTTTTGTGGCCCTTCTGAATCCCCATTCACTCCCATAACCACTATAGTAGGGAAAGAAAACATGGAGAAACATGAACCAGTGTTTAAGTGCTTCCACCTAGAAATGACAGCCTGGGAAGTCTAATGCTCATGTCCATAGAGATAGGAGATTAGTAAACACTGCCTGCTTTCAAACTGCTCCCTTCTATTTGCCTTCTTAAAATTAAGATGATGTATGTGAAAGTACTCAGTATAGTTTGGGGAACACAGTAGGCTATCGGTAAATGCTACTTTCCTCCCTCTTTTTCCTTAATAGCTTTTTATATGATATCCAAGGCTCTGGCCTCAGCTTCATTTAATCCATTTTCTATAATACTATCAGAATGGCCAGATCATTTTCCTGCTCAAATCCTTCTCAGGATTTGAATGCAGATTGAAATATAATCTCTTTAGCATGACATCCAAGGCCTCCCAGAGTTTGGGCCATCTAGCCTCCCAAACTTATCTTCCACTGTCCCCTGTGCTCCAACAGTTTTATTCACATGGCTATTCTATCCCCTGGTCTTATGTATAAATCCCCAAACTTATGCTCTAACTTTGTCTCCCTGAATTGTCCTTCCTTTCCTTCCGTACCACCATAGTTCCCTTAAATGCCACCTTCCTTGACTTCCTCAATTAAAATTAACCTTTCCAATTCATATCTTCTCATGTCTTGTATCTTACTCTGGTTATGTATCTCTTAATAAGCATCTTGAGAAAAATAATGGAGTCTTACTCATCTTTGATGCTCTTACTCAAAGCCAGGAACATAGTCTGTGTTTAGTAAATGTTTGATGAATTTAATAAAACCTTCCTCTGGGGAGCCTTTCCTCAGAAATGTTCCACCAAAACTATTATCATCTTATAAGAGAAACAATAGGCTCGTAGATTAGAAATACAACCTTTTTTTTTCAATAAACATTAATATAGCACCTCTAATATTATACAATAAGACAAATTAAAACCAAACAGACTCAGGCTGAAAATATAAGAAGTGGATTTTACCTTAATTTTACCTTAAAATTAAAAAGGAATTACTTGGTGTTTTACTGCCAATATAAGTAAACATTTTAAGTAGTGTTGAATCAGCATTTTCTGAGACTTTAAAGGAGAAGATTATAATTTAAATACTTTTTAAGTAGAAATCAGGAAAGTGAGAGCTTATTTAAAAATAGTCCACAAGAACTTCCTGTGTCCTTGAAATATGTGTGTATGCTTCGATGTTATAAGAGAAAGTAATGTGAATTACCTCTAAAATTTCAATATCATTAAGAAGGCATTCAAAAGAGATTTGAAAAGAGATAGCAAAGCCTTAAATTGGAAAAAAAGGAAGTATAAGGAAAGATGTGATATAATTTGTTAAATTACACAAGAATAAGAGGAAATATTTTTTGAAAGAATAGAAAATGGGAAAAGGAAAGACATTATCTCAAAACATCTGGAGATGAATGATAATCACTTCCAAATAGGATGAAAACCTAGGAGAAATATTATCTCAATGATAGCCTACATAAAAAAAAGAAAAGCTAGGAGATTTTTCTTAGTTCCCTACAGAGATTATCTGTAAAACAGAAGATAGATGACTAACAGATAAAGATATAACAGGCTATTCCCTAGGAGAGTGTTCTCTAGGGTCTCTGGAAGAGAAAGGATTTTACATCTGATTTCTCTATTTGAGTTTTTAAAAGTTTAGCTTTATTTAAAAAATAGATCCATTTTTCAAAGGATCCCAGGAAATGTGTAATTATTCTTTGATATATCCCTTGGGAAGTAAACAGCTGGTTTTCTCAAAGATACCCTATATCATAAAAACATCATGGTGGATAGGCTTATACCTGGAAAAGTCAAAGGAAAACAACACCCTCTGATGAGCCAATCACAAAGAAGAGAAGAGAACATTTGTGCCTGTGTAGAAGGCAACATCCTTTAACCCTCCCTTTTGATTTTGCTGTGCTGCCCATACTAAAAAGATTAAGCTCAATTAGAGAAAAATCCCCTGGGATCAAGGCTACAGATGTAACCCCCATCCAGGGCAATGAGCTGTGCTCAAAGAAAGACAGTTCTATAGCCACAGAAGGTCCTTCTTTGTGGTCACCAGATTCACAAATCAATGTCATTGGTTATAAGAATCTGAGTCAAGATCCTTGAATAGAGAGGGAGGGATACCGTTTACTTTTAGCCTTGGAAAGCTTTCTTTTAAAAAGGTTTCCAGCGACTCTGATGAATGAGTCTCTACCAGCGTAGAGGCCAAACCAGCCAACTGGGCTCCAATTTGTCCTAAGTCCTAAATGTGTTAAAAGGACATGTAAAATGAGAGTATCTGACTGACTATAAAGAATGCAGGCCCCCTTCTAGGACGGCGGCACAGACCCTAAGAGATTCACCCCTTTAAAGTCTAGATCAAGCTACCTCAGAAATGAGGCTGCCTGGGAATGACTTCTGCTGCCCTAGATAAGCCAGTAAGATCCCGTATGTTCCCGCAGGTCACTGAACCATAGTCTGCGCTGGCTGACCTCAGTCTGATTACCAAGCCTGAGCTAGTTTGGAATAGACATCTTTTCTTGGTATCTGATCCCATAACCCATTGGTATCTGGTGCCAGTTTTCCACATCTGTTCTTGCTTTGGCCTTACAATCCTTATCTTGATCTTTGTCCATCTCTTAGGTCCTCCCATGCCATGCTTCCAACCACCCCAGCCTGCTGGCTCCTATCTCCAGCAGAAACTAGCAGAAGCTACAGAAACAAAATGGAACCTTTGCTCCATTTGGCCCAGCAAGAAGTTACCTGAGCTGCAGCCTGGGGAACAGAGAGGGTACACATCCATCACATCACTCTGAGCACACCTCCCACCCTGAATGCCCTGGTATTTTCCTTCATATCTTTTTTGCAGAGGAAGCCCCTTTCCATCAACTTCCCCCTCAGTGCCCACCTCCACCTTCACTGTTTTTCAGGATCCATATCATATGTCACCTCCTCCAGGAAGCCTTCTCAGGCAGTAGGTTCTCCAAGTACTTGGTACATATATCTCTCCATGATAGCAGTTTTCATATTTAATCACAGCTAATTTTTCAACTTCTGTCTCTACCATACTGTGACTGATTAAAAGCTGAAGATGTTCCTTTCCTTTCTTATGTGCTACCTTAGCATTTAGCATAGGACTTGACCTACTGTAGATGTTTAATCTATTTTCTTAAATATATAAATGTGGCTTTCCAGATCAGAACTTCGAGATGACTAGGAAATGTCACCATGTTGGACCAAGTATATTTTCTTTTCGCCAAGTAGGTGTAAGATAAGTTCAGAGGAGACTGAAATCAGCAAGCAATTTCTTTACCAAATATCTGCTCTCAAGGAAGCTGTGGCCATCCAGTCATCAACAACTTCCCCTCTTAATACAGCTGACCTGTACTTTTGAAGGCTCTGACCTGCCACCCACTATGGGGACATTCTTAAATGGACCACTCTTACCTCCTACCAGGCAATGGAGAAACCTCCTTACCGAATACAAGTGAATCTTTTAAATGTTAACAATAAGGGAAGGGGCATCCCAACCACCAGAGCTTGAAGTTTAAGCAAACATACAGGGACTCTCTTAACTGCATCAGTGTGTTCACATTGAGTCCTAGGGGTCTATACTCTTAAAGGGGTCACCCTGGAGAACTGATTCCAGAAAGTTATCAGTGATCCTGCTCTAATAACACTTCATAGAAAAATCTACTCAGGTCTTAAAATTGAAGAAGACTTTGAGCAAACCCTCTGCAGGGAGCAAATGCCACCTCAGCCCCTACTCGGACTCTTCTTCCAGAGAAAGACTAAAATGTTGTGAGCAGGTCCACTTTGCACCCTGGCTGAATTAGGATATCAACATGAGGGAGTCAACTGAAGGAGGCAGCTAAAATCATCAGCTTTGAAGTCAAGCAGATCTAAGCTTGAATCAGCTCTACCCTTTAGCCTCAGTATGATTTTGGGAAAATGCTTTTAACCCATCTAAGCCTGATTTCCTATCCCTAAAATGAGGATAAAACGTCCTCATATGATTAAGAATTAAATGAGGTAACTCTTCAGTATATAGCATTTAGTGAACAACCAATAACAACAGGTTATTATTATTGTCATTATACACCCTTCCTCTATCAAGGATCCAGATCATCATCACTTATGCAGCCTGAAAGAGCATCCATGATCTAAGGTTCTGAGATCCAGGCACATATCCTTGTCTAAAGCCAACCTATGGATTTCATCTGGCCTGGGGATCTGTTGTGTGGGAATTATCAATGACCATCAACCTCGAATAATGCTTACTATATGCATTATCTGTTATAACACAATATCTAATCCTCTAGTTCTGAGACTAAAAAAATATGATGAGGTAATGAACTCCTTAAAGGCAGAAATCGGATCTCCCATAGATTCAGCACCTACTACCCATATGGACTAAAAGTCATTCAACAAATATTTGATACAATAGGAACCTGGAACTTCCTACTTCTAGGCTTCTAGTCTGGAGTTCCTCCATTCAGTTCAATATGTACTGAGTCCCTCACACGTAATCAATCATTATATTAGATACTGAGAATACAGAGATAAGACCCTTAACCTTCAGAGCATATATATATGTTTGTTTGTTTGTTTGTTTTGTTTTGTTTTTTTTACTCATTCATTTGAGAGAGAAACAGAGCATGAGCATGAGCAGGGGGGAGGTGGGAGGGAGAGGAAGAAGCAGGCTCCTTCCTGAGCAGGGCTCTCCATATGGGTCTCAGTCCCAGGACTTTGAGATCATGACCTGAGCCGAAGGCAGACGCTCAACCAACTGAACCACCCAGGGACCCTAAGAGCTTATATTTTTGATAGCGTTACTTTCCCAAATTCTAGTAGACATTGATCTTTTCAGATGATTGATCCCTTAGACCATCCCTAAAATCTGTTTCTGCCCTGGAAATAATGCAGTTTCAAACATATGCTTAGCTCTAAAAATACCAGACCCAGCTTCTCTATTCTTAGCTCTCATTAAGGCAGTACCAGGGCATGTACATATTCCATTACAGAAACAGAGCCACTGAGGATTTCCAAGTTGGTTAGGACTATGACCCTTGAAGTCAGATAGAACGCTGACCCCCCCACCCCCCCACTCACCAGTGGTAGTAACATTTATTATAAAAAAATCTCTGATACTCATTTTTATTTTTAAATGTCTAAAAAAGACTAGTAATATTTATTTCACAGCTTTGCCATGAATATTATTTAAGGCGGCGTGTATGGTGCTCTTAATACAGTACCTGGCTCATAGCAGGCATTTAATAGAGTAGCCATGTTATCTTGAGTCGAGACAATAAGACAGGGGTAATGTCTGTCACTTCATCATTATATCCTTAACATTTAACACAGTGCCTAGAACATAGTGGGCACTGAAAAATTACTTAATGAATTAATTAATTATCTCATTCATTAATTAAAAGCATGGGTTTATTCAGCTTCCCTCTTCTCCCACCTGGTCCCTTATAACAAGAAAAAGAGCAATGCCAAGTAAAGTCTGGCAGACATGATATTGCTATTTAATAAACCTGGAACAGTCAGTCATAGCGGAAACAAAACTAGTTTTGGGGAGACTTACAATCAGGTTCAAAGTAGGGTAAGGGACAATGTTTGAGGTACGTCTTGGCCAGGTGGCCAGATTGTTAGAGTCAACCTGTGCGATGCTCTTTCACTGGTCCTGAGCAATGGCTTCCAAGATCCGCAGACTCCTGCCGAGCTGTGTCCTGGAGGAATGTTCTGGGACTCCTATGCCCAAGATAGAGCCTCTGTCAGGTGTCCCTCTCAACCCTGGAGATGTTTGTGTCAGTTAAGACCTGAGTTTGTCTGCAAGTTACAGAGATCTGATTACAGTGGTTTAGATACATAAGGGTTTATTGACATAACAGGAAGTCTAAGGGCAGTGGCTGCTATCCCTGGTTCAGCAGCCACGGTCTCTATGATTCTCTTGGCCTTTTCCTCATTGTCTGCAGTGTCCAACTATGAAGTGTGTGTTCCAGGCATTGAAGAAAAAGTGAATGGAAAAGCCAGAAAGCACAGCATCTGTAGCAGGAAAACAAAAGTGTTTCCAGAAATCCTACACTTCAGTTTTACATATCATGGGCCAAAATTCTATCACGTGGTCTCCCCTAGGTACAGGAGAGATTTGGAAATGCATGGATTTTTTTCCAGCTAGACATATTGCCGCCCTGAAAAAACTCTGAGTAAAACAGAATGGAAAATGAAGATGAGGTAAGCAGCCAGAAGGCTCTGCCTCAGTATTGCTCACTTCCTAAAACTTGGGATGAATGACAGTCAACGTTTCTCACTGAACTCTTCATCTTTAATTACCTCCTCTACCAAGCTGTTATAAAAATATAAAGTCTTTCAATGGCTGCCCAAAGCCTGACTATCTGTCAGCCTCTGGATCCGGAGAGCTAGCCCTGCTACCAAATCAGTAACGGTCATTCACTTTAGAATAAGATGCTTTTAATATACCGGTACAGTCAGTCTCATCCTCAGCCAAGAAAAGCTGCCTCTCCCCCCTCTTAGGAAGGCATCTTCAAACCAATAGAATAAACAAGATCAATATTTTTCATTACCTTGCAAAGCAAGACAGTCATTGAGCCTTGCCCTTCTGCACAGTAGAGTCCATATGGGAAGCCTCACCACACCTACAGTGCTTCCCAGCGAAAGAGTCTCCTAGAGTGATGTTTGAGTCCCCCCCCCTCTTCCCAAACATACATCATCCTGATGACTACAGAGAAAATTTTTATCTCACAGAGGTAGTTTATCTCACAGGTCAGTTTGGAACAACCTCTAGAACAGCCTCTGTAATCTTCCAGGAACCAAAGAACCAAAAGATGGCTTCAGACATCACTTGCAGTAGCAGTACACCAAAATACAACCCCCACCAACATTCCCAGCTCTCTAAATTCTTAAGGAGTGAGTCCACTCTCAATGAAAATTTCCAAACCCATAACCCATGAACTCTCAACTCCCCCAAAGCATAAATAATTACTCCTTTCACTGTATTAAAGCAGGAACCAAACAACACCCTCAGTTAACCCTCCTCCTTCATCCAAATTTCAAGCTGATTCTCAAGACCAGTAGAAATGGCTACTTTACTTAGACAAGAGGGCATAGAGCCTAGAGACCTTGAGCCTCACTCCCAGCCGAGTCCCTAACAGGGGTGTAGTCAGATCATAGAACAAGAAGGTAACCATCAAATGCCCATCTCCCTGAGCTAACAAACTAGAAGATTTCAGCGAAAAACCTGGGGCCTTCAGGATCTCGTCCCACCCACGTCTCCAGGCTCACCTCCCTCTGCCCACCACCTTGTACTCCATTTCCACACCAAGTCATGCTCTCTCTGACCTCTTTGCTTTATGCGTCTTGCTCCCCTGCCTGAGCCACTCCTCCTCTTTCCTGCCCTATCCTGGCTTATTCTCACTGGTTCTTTAGGGTGCAACCTGGACACCCCTTCTGGGCTGGATGCTTTACCACTGTGCTATTCATTCTATTTCCTCATCAAGCCCTTATTATACACACAACCAGATATAATTCTCACTTGCCTTTGATAACACACTCTCCCCCTTTCCACATTCCCCAGTAAACTCCATGAGGGCAACCACAATGTTGGCCTTGTCATAGGTGCATTCCCCATGCCCGTCACTGTGCCTGGTAGTGTGAGTTTAAGAATGAATGAGTGAGGTGTGTGAAAGCAGGTACAGGGATGCCTGGGTAGCTCAGGGGCTGGGTGTCTGCCTTCGGCTCAGGGTGTAATCCTGGGGTCCTGGGATCGAGTCCCACGTCAGGCTTCCTGCATGGAGCCTCCTTCTCCCTCTGCCTGTGTCTCTGCCTCTCTCTGTGTGTGTCTCTCATGAATAAATAAATAAAATCTTTAAAAATAAATAAATAAAAGCAGATGTAGATCAGTGGCTTTGTGCTCTCTCTTAGAACCTACTGGGCAGATTTTTCTCCAGCTCAGATATCTAGACTCACTCTGCTGCTAAGAAAGTGGAGACGGAAGAGAATGCCAAGGAATCAGTACAGCTCCACAACCAGGCAAACAGCTCATTAATAGATTAATTAGTGAAGGGTCAGAAGCATCACAGTGTATGCTGTAAATCATTGTGTCTGTGTGTTTCTTTATAGATTTGGGAGAAGGATTGTTTTGTTTTGTTTTGTTTACAAGTATTCCTACATTATTTTCTTCTTCTGATGGGTTCCATTTTGTCTGAGGCAATTTTAAACATCTGGTACAGATTCAACTACCACCATGACTTTTTTTTTTTTTTAAGGATTTTATTTATTTATTCGAGAGAGGGAAAGAGCGCGAGTAGGAGTGAGACAGAGGGAGAGGGAGAAGCAGACCCCAGGTTGAGCAGGGAGCCCAACAAGGAGCTCAATCCCAGGCCCCTGGGACTACAACCTCAGCTGAAGGCAGACACTCAAAAGACTGAGCCACCCAGGCACCCCTACCACCTTAACTTTAAAGAGGAATAAGCTTACTAGAAAGGATTGTAGTTCCCAGACAAATCATCGCAGACTTTTGTCATTAAAACTAAAGTATAGCATTTCCTTCTTATCCATGGGAAATACTTTCCACACTCCTCAGAAGATGTATGAAACTGCGGATAGTACTGAACCCAATTATACCATTTTTCCCCCACATACATATTTTTGGCAAAGTTTAATTTATAAATAAGGCTCAGGAAGAGATTAACAGCAATAACTACTACTAAGATAAGCCGCATAGAAGAATACATTGTAATAGAAGTTATGCGAATATGTGTTCTCCCTCTTTCTCTCCCAAAATATCTGATTGTACTGTACTCCCCCTTCTTGGGATGATGTGAGATGATAAAGTGCTTACGTGATGGGATGAAGTGAGATCAATGATGGGCCTACAACATGGCATTAGGCCACTATTCATCCTTTGACAGTTCATCAGAAGGAAGATCATCTGCTTCTGGACTGAGGTTTGACCATGGATAACTGAGACCGCAGGAAGTGAAAGCATGGATAAGGAGGGGACAACCGTGGATACTGTAATGTTAGGAGAACCTGAACAGTAAAAAGAAATGAGGAAAAAGCATTAAGTGAATTGTTTGCTTTAGATTCTAGTCTGTCTCCCCATAGACAGAACAAGTCTGGCTGAATCAAAACCTACGTCCCAGTGTGTTAGCCTTGTCCTAACCAGGCTGTAGGTAATCAGAGGACGTGGGATCATAAACCCACACTCTTCCCTGCTTCAAATAACACAACTAACAGCACCAATGAATGTCAATCTGGCCCTTCACAAACTGGCCGTAGCATAAGATCTAAAAGTCTCAAGCAGTTACAATACTTTACGTGGTATTCAATACGTAATATATATATACACATTATCTACCACCACAACTGGTTGTGAACTCCTAGAGGGGGAATGAGGACCATTCTTTCCACCCTAGTATCTGCACAACACCCAGCCATCTGGTGCATTGTTTGTTTGTCTCTTGATTTTTTTTTTTTTGAGGGAAATAATTGTCAAAGAGAACTGAGATGTTGAACATTTAATTAGAGCTCACTAAATATTTTTCCTTGTTTAATTGATGTTTAATTCCATGACATCAACAACATTCAATTCAAAAAATAATTATGCTTTTCATCATTTTCCTCCAAAATCTTGCAACTGTTTTGCCACTGTGTAGCTCTAGTGTTTTTAAATAGTTATTGAATTACTTCAAAATTCCATTAACTTTTACTTTTAATCTAGCATGCTCAGTCTTTTAATCCATGAATTTGACTAATGGAAATTGATTTCTTTCCCCTAAGTGTCATTTTTTGCCACATCTAACCTACATCTCTTGCTACTAACTCATAGGTTTTGATGCAGTTATTCCTGGTGTTAAATTTATAAATTATACAATGTTTCTTAAACTTGAAGAATATTGCTTTGTTATCTCTCTGGGGGTGTTTAATCTATATGGTTATTTTCCATTCTAGGAGAATTTTTACTTTTTTAAAGCAGAAATTTCAACGAGATCAACTCCTTGAACATTCAAATGCCCCTTACGCTTCAGGTCTTTGGGAGTGACTTGCTGCTCTTACCATTTGTTACAATGGTCTAGGAATCGTTCATTATATAAAATAGACCTTCGTACCACTCAGTGAGTACAGAGGGTACCTTGGTTATGCTTGTCTTTGATAAGTCTTACCTGGTACTAACCATCTGGGTGAACTTGGGCAAGTCACTGTACCTCCCTGAGCTTTTGTTTTCTTATCTGTACCTGAGTCACAGAGTTGTTGGAAGATTTATATAAGAAAATGTCTGGGAAAGTTCCAGGAACAGTGCCTACTACATAACAGGGAGCTAAATAAAGGTTCAGCATCTTCCCTAATCATCTTCCTGGAGAGTCTCCTTCCAATTCCTGTTCTATACCCTAAGGGCCTTGCTGTCAGAGTAGCTAATGATCCTTTAATAGGGACTTTTAATACTGAAAGCCTGAAAATAAATCAGTGTTCAAAAGAAATGAATTTGAGGCATCAGGGGAGGTGATAGGGAAGAATTTTGGGTCCAAAAGAACCTCCAGGTCCCATTATACTACATTGTTTTGGGGGCTATAGCTTCTGTCATCACCCAAGGGTCTTTCCCTTGTCCTAACTTTAACACTCAGGCAAAAAAAAAAAAAAAAAAGAACAAAAAGTTGAGTTTTTCAGGATATTTGAAATTAGATGAGGCACTTGGGAACAGTGCAGCTTCCCTCTAAATTTTGGCCACAGGGTTCCATATCACCTATCACCTTAATGAGAAAGAACAGGATAAAAAATATCTCAAAAGAATTAAAGACATGTTGGAGTCTCTGAAGCCGGTGTCTTATTGACTATCAGTATATTCTGGTTCCCCACGTCCCAGGCTCTTGAAAGCTTTGTAATGGTGTCCTTCGAAATTCAGTGACAAAATAAAATGATGGGTGTGGTCAGGTGTATCTCACAGCTTTCCAATGCTCCTGTAAGGTGAAGATTTTCTAGGAGGGTTTAAAAATGCTTCTTCCTTTTATTAAGTGTCAATTCTGCTGCTCAGCAGTAATTAAACTGAAAGGAAAATGTCAAGAATGATAAATTACTGTTACAGGTTTATTCTTTCTTTTCTTTTCAGAAACTAGTCAGCCCTGTATCATGAGATTCTAAAATATTAACTTCGAGGGTATCGAAGGAGAAAGCCTTCCTGCTATGTTATTTTCAATAAATGATGTCTCAAATCCATGTAAATGTAAGGCCTATGATTTAAATATAATCCATAGTGTCTGAATACCCCATGTTTATTCAATTTCATTTAAAACTATTTGACCCTGCAGAAGTAAATTGCTGTAGCTGAAACAGGCGTACATGGCCCAGTTTGCTATATGACTAACAGGAAATAACTTTATATTTCAATATTCAACATAGGAAATAAAGTGGGGGTTAGTGAATGATTTTTCTAAATAAAGTCAATCATTATTAAAGCTTTTAAGAGACAAATTTCCAAGTGCTTCTGGCATATCCATTGAATCCAAATAGAGCCTTAGGGATCATGAGGAAGAGCATTAAAAGCCAATTACTTTCTCTGAGCATCATATTCCAGACTGTAAGTCTCATTATTTGAGATAATCAAATTTCCAGCTTATTTCTCAAACAAATAGAAGCTAAGATAATAAACAGGGTGGAGGTATGGAGCAATTTAAAGACCCCAACAATTGATTAGTTTTGGATGAATGTATCCAGTTGCAATAAGGGTATGTGTGAAATGTAGAAACGTAGTTTTCAAGTCAGCAGCATGTATTAGTCAGGGTTCTCCATAGAGACAGATACATAGACACATAGACGGAGATCTATTATATTAGGAGGACCTGACTCCTACAATTATGGAGGCTGCGAAGTCCCACAGTCTGCCTTCTGCAAGCTGAAGACCCAGGAAAGCCAGTGGTAAAGTTCAGTCCAAGCCTGAAGGCTTGAGAACCAGAGTGCCAACATTTTCACTAGATATAAGGAATGATTAGAAAATTAGTCAATAGCAAGTAAAAGGCCAGAGATTAACCCTATAGATAACTAACATTAATTGCATTATTTATTATAAACCAAGCTCTGTTAACATTTATAATCACATTTTATATTCACAAAAACCTATTTTACAAATGAGGAACCTGAGGCCCAGGGGGTTTAAGTAGCTCGTTTAGCATCACCCAGCCAGTAAGAAGTCAGTAGGTCTGACCAGTCGTTGCTTTAATCACATTTCGATGTTTCTTCTCATTTTAGGAGGAGCAAGGATAGTATCCAAGGTGGAGGAATCACTGTCTAGAAGTATAACAGAGGGAAGCAGCAGAAGGATAAACTCTGAGAAGTTTTATCAGATTTATTGGATTCTTAATAAAAAATATTCAATAACAAGGGGACACCTGGGTGGCTCAGTGGTTGAGTGTCTGCCTTTGGCTCAGGGTATGATTCCGGGTCCCAGGGATCGAGTCCCCCACAGGGGGCCTGTTTCTCCCTCTGTCTATGTTTCTGCCTCTCTGTGTGTGTCTCTCATGAATAAACAAATAAAATCCTTTTAAAAATTAATAAATAAAAATAATATTCAATAACATGAATTAAAGCTCTATTTTTCAGGTTCTGCCTACCAAGTTGTAATTTAATACTGCACAAAAAAGGAAGAGCTAACAATTAAGTGGCCCACTTTTGTAAGAGACAACCACTCTTTTGGGCAAATAGCTTGTAAATAGATTCGAGAGTATTTCTGCCTTTGGGAATAAAAGAATGTTATGAACAAAGAATCTGCATTTCAAACTTTCTTATGTGTTTTTTCAAATCTACATCACTCCTTTCAACCGTAAAATTCACTTAACAGAGTTAGATTCTAAAAGCTTGCCGTATTACTATGCATGTCTTTTATTATGCAGTTAAAAACAGGATTGTAAAAATAAACATTTTATGTTCTATTCAAATCAAATTTTCCAGTTAATCCTCTCAGTAAATGAAGAGAAAACTTCACACACACACACCTTTTTTTTTTTTTAATGGAGCTTACCTAAAATAGCAAGCCAATTATAGGGTTAAGGACTTGTGTATTTATTCTCCTTTTCAACAAAATTATTTAGAATAACTCCACTCCAACAACAGTAATTCCTAACAGACTTCCAAATTACTAGCATTCTTTCCTCCTATTTTTTCTTCAGCTTTCTTCATTCTCTTCTGTCTCCTAAAATCTTGCCAATTCCCATGATACACCAGCCCATAAGGATCAATCATTTCTTGCCTCTGCACAAGAACAAAGAAATTAGTCGATCTTTTGGCATTATATATGGAAGTTGACAGACTCGAAGATGGCCCCCCATGATTCCCATCTCCTAATGTTCGTGCTTTTGTGTAATCTCCTCCCCCTTAAATGTGGGTGGGAACTGTGATTTGGTTCTAATCAGTAGAATATTGCAAAGATGATGATATGCTACTCCTTAGATTTACATTAAGTTATATAAGATTTCATCTTGTCAGCACACATTCTGGAAATTTTCTTTGCTCCTTTGATGAAATAAGTGGCCACATTGGAAAACCCTCCTGGCAAGGACCTCTGGGAACTATGGCGAGCTCCTAGGAACTAAAGATGAACTCTAGCTGACAGCCATTAAAAAGCTGGGCCTTCAGTCCCACAACTTCAAGGAAATTATTTTCTACCAACAATCAGAGTGAGCTTGGAAGTGTTTTCTTCCCGTCATGCCTCCAGACGAAAAGGCAGCCTGCTTGATGCCTTCATTACAGCCTTGTGGGACCCTGAGGAATGGACCCAGCTAAACCATGTCCAGACTCCTAATTCACAGAAATTGTAAGACAATAAATGTGTGTTGTTTTAAGTCATTGAGTTTGTGTTAAATTGCAATGCAAGGAAACTAGAACATATGTTTTCCTCTGGAATCTTCAAACCAAATGCCTTATACTGAAACCTCCCACTCTTCCAACTCTGTCTCTCAGTTGCTTAATTTCATAGAATCCTCTAAACCCTGCTGCCCTTCTTCTTTGTCTGTGTACTAACTTTCTCCTAGGTATAAACCTTCCATATTCAACTTGGAATCCATGCTCCATCCACTTTTTTGCCAATATTCTCAACAATCTGTTCCATTTTTCTTCCATTGCAAATACTTGGCAAATCTCCAAACCTGAATCAATCTAACCATTTTTCTATTTCATTCTTGCCTTGTGGTCATTGAAAAAATCATTCAGCTGCACAAACTGGTGATACTGAAAATTCATGGGTACAGAAACATTTATTTTATCAAAAATAATGAAAAATGTGTATATGTTTTGCAAAGAATATTTTAAAAGTGACTGACAAAGTACTAGATGCAATTTTAAGTGAGAACTCTCTCCGCTGGTAATTAATGCATTAAAAAGGTGATTTCTTTAGTACTAAAGCTATTTCAACTATATTTTTAAGCCCTGCAAACACGTAATTATTCAGTCACTCCTGATACACCTGGCTCAAAGGAACAAAGGAAATGAAGATTCCACAAAACCTTCCTTGTCACTTAGTGGAAATCATGTCATAGACTTTCTGTTCTCATTTCAGAAAGAGTAATATTCTTCATATTATTTGGTGGGAAAAGCTACTTTGATGTTCTAATTTGCTTTGACTTAAGGTATTATCAGTTAGAATGCCAGTGGCTCCTAAGGGCATAATGAAATTGTTTTAATGATTTACAATCCTTGGGAGTGTGAAAGATACAGCTAAACATTTTGTCAAATGTATTAGATTGATTATTCTTTGTTACTGTCCTTGTCATATACTAACAAAAACTCTTAACTGCTTTTTCCCCTACAGATATTCCTAAATGCACCATTTACATATTTTACTTCTTTTCAGACACAGAGAATCCAGAAGGTAGGCAATATTATTTTGATGAATTCTACCTATTTTATAATATTAATTTAATGAATAATAAAATTACATTAAATAATTAGTATTGTATATTGAAGACAGCTTTGTCATCTGAGAATGTTTTTTTCAATTCTAAAAATGCATATTCCTAAAATAAGTACAATTTTTTATGTTTGTATTTATAACTTTGGCAGAGAATTTTCTTCTAATTTTTTTCCTTCCCTAAAATATATTATATTATTTCCTCTTCAAGCTTCAGCATTTTCTGTCTTCTCTCTTCTTTTCTCTAATAGTTTCACAAAGATAGCCCTAGGTATCAAAGTCAAGACCCAAAAGAGAAGTTTTATTCCCTTTTTTTATAGGAATTATGTTTAGTTGATAATGGGCCATGAAATAATGTTTTAAAATAGATACGATATTTATGTGTTCATTACTCTTTCTACTTACTTACTTACTTACTTACATACATACTTTTATGTAAAGCTATGAATTCACTTTGGTTATATGTCTGCGAGATTCTGCGAAGGAAGTGAAGTTAATCGAAAGTTTCTTTTACTCCCCGCCTGCCATCTTTGCATCCTTATAACAACCACTTACTATAACAAAGGAAAAAGTGCCGTCTGACAGCTAGCTACCAGCCTTAGTTCCTCTCCATAAGAATCTATTCATTCAACAGATGTCTCCTGAGTGCTTAATATATGGAAGATGCTGTGCTAGAGGAGCTGTGTTCCTCCTCGCTATGCCTCCCTTTCTGCCTCGAATAGCTCTCCTTTGTACACTGTGCTGCACTTGATTTGGGCTGGTTAACCACTCACCTTTCAGGTCTCAAACTGGTCAACACTTCTAGAAAGCCATTCTTGACGAAGCTCAGTGCCCCTCCCAAGTGATACCATGGCACATGTTTTTAGCTCTTTTGTGTCACTTTGTTACAGTTATCTGTTCACTTGTTTGTGACCCAGAGTACATCATAAGACCTTTGAAATTAGGGGCTTATTCCAGTCAGCATTTCCCAGTGCCTAGCAGAGAACCTAATGCACCAGTGGTGGTAAATTAACATGGGGTCAGAGACGAAGGGCTATGGGAATCAAAGAAACAATAGATTAATTTTTCTGGGAGGATTATAGAAAGCTTGGCAACTCATAACAGACTTAATGGGATCGATAGAATTTGGAGAGAAGACATTTTAAACAAAAGTTGAACCAATAATGATATAGGCTTTGTAAAAAGTAGTGGGACATAGTGTAGATTGGAACCAGAATGCTTAATGAGGGTGTTCTGGCTTGGTTTTCTACAGGCAAATAGATTAGGGCAAAACCAAAAATAAATGAAGCAAAATTCATCATCAACTACCAGCTTCCATTTGAGAGGTTTGTTGTCCATATACATACCCTATGTTTTACCTCAAAGTGCTTTTGCTAACCTGGTCCCTCTATCTAAAATGACCTTGAACTCAAACACTGAAGAAGATTTCCTTAAGTACCAGCCCCTCAATAAAACTACCAACAATATTAATAACGATTATGATGATACAACAGCTGCTGAACACCTATCATATCCCAGGGACTATTTTAGGCACATTAAGCACACTTCCAATAATCTTATCAACCCTCAAATGTAGTTGTTTTAATCTGCATTACAAAGAGGAAAATGGAATCAGAACTCTCAAGGTGAATAAAGAACACGAGTATTCAAGGTCCATTAACTTTAGAGTCTACACTGTCTCTACCATACTGCCTACTTCCTGAGCTTTCCTTCTTCTGGAGCCTAGTGGCACCTTATCCATGTCTCAATCATAAAAACTGTCATGTCCCTTTTGTAATTATTTTTATACCATACAATCCTCCCTTCTTCCTTGAACTCCTTGCTTTAGACATTGTGTTTGATGCCACCAAATATCAAGCAGTGCATAAGTTATCGAATGTGGTCAATAAACAGTTACTGAATAAAAATACTCTAAAATCATTTTTTATTTTTTAATTAATTAATTAATTAATTTATTTATTTATTATTGGAGTCCAATTTGCCAACATATAGCATAACACCCAGTGCTCATCCCGTCAAGTGCCCCCCTCAGTGCCCATCACCCAGTCACCCCAACCCCCCGCCCACCTCCCTTGTCACTAACCCTTGTTCGTTTCCCAGAGTTAGGTGCCTCTCGTGTGCCCATCCTCACTGACATTTCCCACTCATTATCTCTCCTTTCCTCTTTATTCCCTTTCACTATTTTTTATATTCCCCAAATGAATGAAACCTATAACGTTTGTCCTTCTCTAATTGACTTACTTCACTCAGCATAATACCCTCCAGTTCTATCCACGTTGAAGCAAATGGTGGGTATTTGTCGTTTCTAATGGCTGAGCAATTAAAATCATTTTTTAATAACAGTCAAATTTAGCTGTGTTAAAGAGAGGCACAAAATCAACTTACTTGTGGTTAATAATATTTGAGGTTAAGCTCTCTCAAACTGGGTATCGTTGTTTATATGTTTCTGTAATACCAGAGAGAGGAAGGAAGGAAGGAAGGAAGGAAGGAAGGAAGGAAGGAAGGAAAAAAAAGGAAAGAAAGAAAAAAAGAATAAGGAAAGAAAGAAAGAAGAAAGAAAAGAAAGAAAGAAAGAAAGAAAGAAAGAAAGAAAGAAAGAGAAGAAAGAAAGAAGAAAAGAAAGAAAGAAAGAAAGAAAGAAAGAAAGAAAGAAAGAAAGAAAGAAAGAAAGAGAAGAAAGAAAGAAGAAAGAAAGAGAAAGAAAGAAAGAAACCCTGTTATTGAAATGAGATCTGTTATCCTTAGTCACACAGACTTAGGGGGAAATCATCTTTTATTCTTATTCATAGAAAGAAGCCTATCCAAGGCCCCTTTTCAAAAGGGTTTTGGCTTTTATCACAAGCCTTCTCTGCAGTTTTTGAAAAGAAACCTTGGCCAGTAACCAGTTCTCTTATTTTATAAATATACACCAGGAGTAATTGATGATTCTTCTGCCTCTACAGGCAGGGAGAAATAAATTCCTACTCTCTGATATATACACAAATTCAAAGCCTCTTCAGTGATCTGCATGCTTAAGTTTTCCTCTTTGAAAATTTGACTAAAGCAATAGAATTTAACCAAATTGACTACATAGCCCAGTTTAAGATTCATTCATCATACAAAAATTAAAGTCAATTTAGTCCCATCAATAGGGCTTCTATTGCAGTTGTCATCAAAATAACTTTGCATATGTTTGTGAAGTCAGATTTTAGTCATCTCAGCATTTGTTCCTATATAGCCTACTTCCCTTTGGATTGCATAAGCAAGATGAAATGTATGAAATAAGAACTCAAAGGAAAGAAAGCAGTTTGGACACAGAAGAAAACATTTTACTATTATCTTATGAGGGTGTGTGAGTGTGCACACGTGAGCACGTGCATGCATGCTCTTGCTCCTTGGGGTCTATGGAGCTGATCTGAACAACGTGTTAGTTTTGAAATGAAACATACATAAGAGAGCTACAGAGATGGAAGCTATAACGCAGGCCTTTAGGTTATTAAAGATCTGGTCATAAATGTGTTCACGTTTTTCTTAATCTTTGGCTGCCTAACATTTTTGATAAATGTATATCCATAATATCAATCTCATTCTGTAAAATTAATTAAATAATTTGTAAGTCCAATCTAGTATCCCATCATGCCCATTTCCTCCCAGATCAGATATAGCTAGCTAAAAAGAAATAAGAAGTTGAAGAAATTCGTACAAGTTCTTCCTTTGATCTTGACAGTCTATGTCATTGCTTGTGGCTCAATTACCCTTTGTCAGAAAAGGACAAAATGTCCTAAAAATATGTGTTAAATATGCAATCAGAATACATATGAACAAGTCGAAAAAAATCTGATCACTCCATGACTGTGGGCTCTAGCCCACAATTGGTGGGCTAGAATAAAATCCCCTTCCCCCCCAAAAAAAAATCCCCTTCCCTTGGAAGAGAATAGAAACTTGAGTGTCAGAGAGAAACTTGATTTGTGAGCCACCCATCATCATGTATGACTCCAGCTCTGACATTTTCTGTAAAACCTAAGGGGAGACTTTCTAATGAAAACCAGGTCAGCAAGGGGCAAATACTTTTTAATTTAATAGAGTCAGATTTATTATTTAGCAAGAAGGGTCAAAAACATAGGAGGAATATTAAGTCCTTACATAGACCAGACTGTAGTCTTCAGAAGAAAATTAATTCTCACTGTGTTATGTATTTAATGTTAGATAAATAAAAACCTGCCATATCATGGGTGAAGAGTTAACTGGAGTTAAAGCACTAACTGCATCTTATCCACCTCAACTGCAAGCCTGGAGTTCCTTCTCTTCTCTGTGGAGCAACAATAACCAAAAATTATAATAGTAATAAAGGCATAATCAAAGATTTCATTTCTATCCCATCTGAACTTATGGAGATAGAATGTATAGGACGCCAAAGAAGCCGGAGACAAGATTATGTTATCCTGTGAGAAAGGAAAGCCACTATGAGGAAGGGACAGAAGCAGCACAAAGAAACCAGAAAAGGATGAGCCAAATGATAAATAAGCCTGCCAGGATGAACATGGGACCAAGTCCTGAGGAGATGGACTGACTGAGGAGAGTGGAAGAACAATGGAGATGGTGAGATTCTGTTACCATGTTTGGACAAGGCGATGAGTTGGCAAAGGCAAAACAATGACCACATTCCTGGCACTCTGCTGCTTTGGGATAGCCACTTGGAGCCCTCTTAAACCCTCACCAGAGTTAAGTAAGGGTGAATTGAGTCTGAGGAAACAATGGCCAACATCGAAGTGGGAGTTGGATGAGATGGGGAGATGGTAGGTGGGCAGCAGCAGCCTCAGCCCCAATCTTCTGACAGCTATTGGTTTGCCAAGATTCCACCCTATGGGAGCCTGGGTGGCTCAGTTGGTCAAGCATCCAACTCTTGATTTCAGCTCAGGTCATGGTCTCAGGGGGTGAAATGAGCCCTACCTGGGGCTCAGTGCTGGGCATGGAGCCTGCTTAAGATTCTCCATCTTCAGCGCGCCCAGGTGGCTCAGTGGTTGAGCATCTGCCTTGGGCTCAGGTCGGGATCCCAGGGTCCTGGAGGCAAGCCCCGCACTAGGTTCCCCGCAGGGAGCCTGCTTCTCCCTCCGCTGTGTCTCTGCCTCTGTGTGTGTGTGTCTCTCATGAGTAAATAAATAAAATCTTAAAAAAAAAGAAAAGAAAAGAAAAGATTTTCCCTCTCCCTTTCCTTCTTCCTCTGCCCCACCAGCTCACGCTCATTCTAACTAAATAAACAAACAAAACAAAATAAAATAGATACTACCCTGAGATGATTCCCAACCTGCAGATTACTTCCCTACAGTGATTTTAAGTTTGATTCCGGATATCCATGACTCAGAGCATGGTGAAGGCAGCCCCATTAAGGACAGGGAAGGAGAAGAGATGGCCATAGAGATGACATAGAGTTTTACCAAAGACATATCTTACATTTCTTATGCCTAAGAAAGGTAAGCCCAAAAGAATCATCTTTCATGAATATTTGTAAACTCTATTTCGCTAGGAACACAGCTACTTTTTCGGGGGAAAAAAAAATTGTGTGACCTGCTTAAAAGGATAATCAGAAAACAAGAGATTTTTAAATATTTTTCTAAATTTTTTTAAAGATTTTATTTATTTATTCATGAGAGGGAGAGAGAGGGAGGCAGAGACACAGGCAGAGGGAGAAGTAGGCTCCATGCAAGGAACCTGACAGGGGACTCCATCCTGGGTCTCCAGGATCACACCCTGGGCTGCAGGAGGTGCTAAACAACTAAGCCACCGAGGCTGCCCTATTTTTCTGAATTTTATTTAAAACCAAGGAGGAAACATCTTTGTCCTTCCCTGGTAGGTTTGCAAATTTCTATCCCATTCCTCCACTTGAGCTAAGAGGCTCTATACCCTCCATTCCATTCCACCAATCCATTCTAAAAACAAGAAAGGCAAGCAGTACCATTGAAGGCCTCCTTTTCCTCTTGTCCTCTCTGGGATGCATGCCTTCCTGAAATCTTGGGCCGCATCTCCAGCTGGCAGCCCCTCAACAAGAACGAGGACAAAGCGGCTATTTGCAGGGCCCCGGGGTCAGCTGGAAGACACTTCTACTATTACTAATTTAAGCCTAATTCATGATCTAATGATAGATCTATATTGATAGATAATGATAATTATCCTGCTTATTGACATCATGAGAGCACAATATTTGAAGGAAGATTTAAAGAAACATTACAACCAAGTTATAGCTCATATGCTTAGCGTATTAATAGAAATTAATTTTAATCTCTGTTGAAACTTAATCCAATCTTTTTTAAAGATTTTATTTATTTATTCATGAGAGGCACAGAGAGAGAGAAGCAATGACACAAGCAGAGGGGGAAGCAGGCTCCCTGTGGGGAGCCAGATGCGGGACTCGATCCCAGAACCCCAGGATAACTCTTTGAGCCAAAGAAAGACGCTCAACCACTGAGCCACCCAGGTGCCCCTAAACTTAATCCAATCTTGATTTCATCTTTTCTGAAGAACAAAGACCTCAGTTACGTGCTCACTTCAATGTGGAGGCACTTCTGTGTTCACCGAGGCTGACCCCTGAAGTTCTAGGCAGACCTCTTCAACCCATGTCACAAGCCACCCGGGGGTACTTTTATTAATTTTCTAACAACATGTGCCTAGTCATTGCCTAGAATGGTGCCCAGCCCTGCACTGATGCTCTCTATTCAATCATTTAAAAACATATTTTCTGTTCTGCTCCTTTCACCTGCTCTAAACTGAAGAAAGCAACCTCTTTTCACTGGAAACTTCTGGGCTCTTCCTTCTAACTCCAGATCCCATTACCTCTCATCAATTTATGAAGACCTGAACTGCTGACATGTTTCTTTATTTGTGCCAATGAATTCAAGTCTGGTTGCTAGTTGAACAATTTTACCTAATGCGGAATAGAACAGAAAATAAGTCATAAAAAATGTATGAAGTATATGTTTCCTTTTATACCCTTTATTTCATTAACAAATTTCAAAAATCTAAATGTTCTGCATTAGTCAAAAAAGGCCTCAAAAAAAAGGCCTCACTGCTTTCCTACAACTTATCGAGCAGGGACATAGAATCCTGATGGCTACTTTTCTTAATTTCCTTCTAAAATATATTGTGACTTCATCTCTCTCTGTTCCTTACCTCATCATCTCTCACCTTTCCCAAAATAAATCCTTGAGCTCCTCCTCTGCAATCATAGTATTTTTAGGTACCACATGTGAATGAATAGCATTTTTTTCTTGATATCTATAAGTACTTGTATTTGTATCAGTAGATCATAGTTTGGATATCTACAAAGGAAAAGAAAATTCTAAGTATTTCCCTCTTTGTGAAGGTTAGCAAGGTAACACATGTGAAAACACATTTCATTCATGGATTTCTGTCATAATAAGAATCAAGATCATCCATCTAGTGCTCTCTCCACTAGCCTATACTGCCCTCTTTATAACTATCTTGCATTTCAGAAAATGAACAATCTCTCCATTTCCATGACTGACTACTCAGGGAAATTTGCCTGTCAATATAATAACTGTAATGTGATGATAACACTTCCCACAGTTAGATTTAATGCCATGTGGACATAGATCGAATATATGGATCCTGTCAGAACCAATTAATTCAGTCAAGAGACGTGCTAGTAATACACAAAACCATGAGGCTGGGACAATAGTCACAGTGATACAGATCTGATAGATGGGAAGTGTGTACATTCAGTCTATACTGGGTTCAATAAGGCAGCATGACTGCAGGATAACTCTGTCAGGTGATCTTCAAAACCAAATGTGTGGAGACACAATAATGACGGAAGAAAGTCATAATTATAGTTCCATCCTATGAGCTTTAACTTGAACATAACGAAAAATTCTTATGATTTATTTTAGAGTCCTTCACCATACCACTTCATGGAGTTCGCTTCGAGGAGCTAGCTGAATCATAAGATCTGGCCCAACTTACTTTCCCTGAAAATGCCCAAGAAGACTAGCTTCTTCCCAAACAGCCCTGCTGATGCTGGAGCTAGAGGAGTGCAGTCAGACCTCCTCATCTCATGAGAATTTCTTTTTTTTTTTTTTTAATTTTTATTTATTTTTTTTTTAATTTTTATTTATTTATGATAGGCACAGAGAGAGAGAGAGAGAGAGGCAGAGACACAGGCAGGGGGAGAAGCAGGCTCCACGCACCGGGAGCCCGACGTGGGATTCGATCCCAGATCTCCAGGATCGCGCCCTGGGCCAAAGGCAGGCGCCAAACCGCTGCGCCACCCAGGGATCCCTCTCATGAGAATTTCAATTGGAAATTAGAATACATATATTTAAAAACAAAAAATGTTTGCTTCCAAATAAACTCCCCCTGCCCACCACCGCTCTGCCCCAAGTTTCTGCACAAGGGACAAATTGACCACTACTTGGGGTAGAAATGAGGAAAGAGTGGTGGAGACTTTTGCATCTGCAACACAGAGACACATAATATAAAACTTCAATCAACTAGAACCCAACTAAATGATTCCTCACTTGCCAGTTTTTTCTACTTCCTGATTCCATCCTCCACCTCAGCCATTGCTTCAAGCACAAAGGCAGTAAACACACCCATAGCATGAATTCACCTTTTTAAACCAGCACATCAGGGGGTACATTCCAGATCTATTCACCTTTAGCCCAATCTTCTACACATTCTCTATTTTTGCATTGACCACTTATGTCCAGATTAATGACACCTAATGTGGTGCAAGAGCTTCAATCTTCAAGAAAAGATTCAATATTAGCCATGAATTTCTACTTGTTAAATCAAGAAGCATTTTTCAAACTGTCAAAGTAAAAACATCTGGGTATTTTTTAAATCTCTTGTTAAAATTTTTAATTAACCAAGAGTTCATTCCCTCTGCATTTTTATTGATCATTGTATCACTTTTAAGTGGTTAGGGAATTGTCCATTTTTTGGTATATCCCACGTGTCTCTTCCCTTTCATTTAAGTCATCAAAAATTGTCTGCATCTGAAAATGAGCTTGTATGATTTTAAATAAACAGTTAACACATGAATGGATTCCGCCGTCCTCAGGAATTTTGTACTCGAGTCCCAGAGAGAAAAGCCTCTTAAGAGGTATTTTCCAATAATGAATTCTGAGTCTGATATAATTTCCTTTCAGGGTCTATTTTGTAAAAATGTGACTGTCCCACTCAATCCATCTTTGAAGAATCTCCATATACCCTCAAGTAACATTGTTCAGTCCAAATTCCGGTAGCATACTAAATGTCGGCTTTAAATGGAAGACAGTGTGAGCATTGATTGAGGTTTTAAATGATAAAACAATACGAAATGATAAGCTGTGGTTATCAAAATAGCTCCCATTCAATGGTCCTATCAACTGTGTGTTTAATATGTGTCAGGGCTATGCTTTATAATATATATCATCAGCCAATGAGTCTCATTTCATAAACCACATACAATCTTCAGACGCATCAATTTATAAACACAGCTTGGGTATCCCATTAGAGAAAAGCAGAATGTATTGAAACCCTCAATTAACTAAACATTGGCTGCACTCTACTTTTATGGAGAAGCCAATCACAAAAAAAAACTCAAAGAGTGAACATTTTAAAATCCATTAAGTCCTAGGGTTCCATGCACTTTAAGGGCAAACTCCTACATCAATGGCTTTTAATCATTTTTTAAGCAATAGAAGTGTTTTTTTAATAAAACAAAAAGAAGAGAAATTATTTCAGTTGAGGGGAGGCATAGAGAGTGGGAGGGGGGCATTACCTTCAGAATCTGCCAACTTCTACCCATGGATCACCCAGCAGGGCTGAAATATGTTGAGGTATCAAGAAATCCCCAAATTGCAGTGGCTTAAAATAGCAAAGATTTATATCTTACCTATTTAGGCTGCACAGTCTCCACCTTGACACATGCTTCTATTATTTCTATGGAAGGAAAAAACCAAAGTAGAACATTCAAACATGGCAATTAAAGACTTTCACCCAGAATATCACACATCACGTCTGTTTTTTTATTTCCTTGGCCAGAGGAAGTACATGGCCATGCCTCATCTTAAGGTGGTAGAAAGTGTAATCTTTCCAGGGGAACAAGATAGCAGTGGACAGGAATCATACCTGACATATATACTAAGCAATAGTGTCAAAGCTACAGTATGGTTCAAAGCCACTGCGCTTCATGTCTTCACTTAGTGCTACTCTGAATAAAAAACTGCAAGATGTGAATTGATCAGGAAAATATTTTCTCCCACACAGTAGATCTGTTAGGAAGATTAAATGGACTAATATAATAAGGAAACAACAATAAGAAGGATTTCCAGACTATCCTTTCAGTAAGCTGGAAAATTCAGTTAACCAGAGCACAATTTCCCAAATACATCCTCTAAGTCAAGTTTACTTGTTTTAGTTTTTTTGTTGTTGTTGTTAAAGATTTTATTTATTTATTCATGAGAGAAACAGAGAGAGAGGGAGAGAGAGAGAGAGAGAGGCAGAGACACAGGCAGAGGGAGAAGCAGGCTCCATGCAGGGAGCCCGACGTGGGACTCCTTCCCGGGGGTTCCAGGATCAGGCCCCGGGGCCAAAGGCAGTGCTAAACCACTGAGCCACCCGAGCTGCCCCTTTGTTTTAGTTTCCAAATGAGTTTCAGTAATACTTACTCTAAGATGACTTCCAAAAATTACAAAAGAACTAATACTTGCGCATCTTCTTTTTTCTACTCTGTCAGCCTAGTCATATGACCAAAAACCAGAAGGAAATGAAAAAAGACTCAGAAACATCAGTGAAAACAACTTCAGTGGCCATCCATGTTATATAATAGTTCTTAAGTCACTCTTGGGTGACAACTGATTTAATATTGTGTGTGAAATTGAGGTTATCAGCTTATAAAGCATGATTAGCCTTAGTGACCCTCATTCTTTTCCTATCATACAGCAGACATAAGATTAGAGGCAACAAGAATGATCAAAGAACTAAAAAAAACAGCAGTAAAAAGTGACAACTAATTGAAAAAGATAGCTGGAAAACCTTCTAGAAAAACACCTCCATTTGTGAGGGGTGAACACTGTCTATGTATTATAAGACAACCTAACAAATAATGTTAATAATGATGACCCTAAGTCATGAATAAAATATTAAAACTATAATGATCTTGGGTGCATTATTTAGCCTCATTAGTGTTCAGTTTTATTATCTAAAAATACGAGAGAAGGAATAAAATGATCTCTGGTCATTTTGTGATCCTATGAGTTTCATATTTATTCTATCAATAAGCAATTGATCATCACTAACAAATATAAACCAGAAACCAAAAGGAAAAAAATGAAAGTGAAATAGGGGAAGAAATTAGATAAGGAGAAAAATCAATGAAGCAGGCTGCCAAAATGCTTATAGGATTAAATAAGCTGAAAATACAGTATATTAGTCATAAGGATTTGGGTTGCAAAGAGAAGAAACTCAGCACAAACCAGCTAAAGCAGTAAAGAAACATATTGGTTCTCATCTCTGGTTAGTTCAGAAATAATGTGGATTTGAGGTTTGGTTTGAGGCAATAACATAAAAATTTCCACAAAGAAATCTAATCTCTGTCTCTACGCTCTGCCTTCCATAATGTTTACATCATCCTAAAGCTACTTTTCTCATAATTGGACTACGGCTGCCAACAAGTCCCAGGTCTACATATTGTTTCATCCACATCTGGTATAAAAGAAGAGCATCTCTATCTCAGCCTTCCAGGGAAAAGTCCTGAGATTCATTGCAATTGGTCTCGGCGGAGTCTCACATGCATTCTTCAACCAAACACTGTAGCCAGGTTGTAGAGAGTGTTGTTTGGGCTAAGTCAATGAAGGCCCACTTCAGAAGCTTACAATGAAAGATCCTTCCCCAGACATATACAGGACACAAGGGGGTGTCCTCACATGGTCCTTCCTCCATGTGCATGCATACCTGGTATCTCACTGTGTGTCCAAATTCCCTCTTTGTATAATGACAGTCAGACTGGATTAAGGCCCCCTCTAACAGCCTCATTTTAACTTAATCACATCTTAGAGGTCCTATCTCCAAATATAGTCACTTGTTGAGGTACTAAGGGTTATGGTTTCAATGCATTAATTTGTTTGGGGTTGGGGCGTGGCGGTTGGACACAATCCATGTCATAACAGATTCTAAAACCAAGATGTTTCCTGGTGGTTTCTTTTCATTTGAAGATTTTTTTTAATTATATTATCCAAGTAGAAAAAGCAAACAACCAAGTAGTAACAACGAAATCTAGATAGCTTAGATAACTCACCTATATTGCTAAGCACCAGAAGTTTTCACTGGAAAAAAGTCTTCAGAGTTTTGTTGACCCAAAGAATTCATGTACAACCAAGATAACAGAAACACTCTCAGACTTAAAAAATATTAGATGCATACTACCCATGTACTCTTTCCAAAAATAATTACTTCAAAGAGAAAAAGAAAAAAACTAAAAAATTGGTGATTTATGTTACTAAAAGATTACAACCAGTAATGAAGATATTTAAATATAGAGTTACATCTAACTAACTGTAAATAACAGTGTCATAAAATATAATGCATTTTTCAAAAGTAGTTCTTGAAATAAAATACCATGGTATAAAGAAATATATATAAAATAAAAATCTGGATCTACCAAATCAGGTCGTAGCAAGGTAACGGAGAAGGGAGAGAAAAGAAGGAAAAAAAATACTAAGTAAGAAAAAAACTGATTGATTTAAATATGTTTAAATGATATGTAACTGATTATACTGAATAAAAATAGGATAAAAAATTTCAAAATTATTGATAATACCAAAGAAAAATATTCCCTATAGCAAAAAATTTTTTTCAAGGAAGCACAAAAACCAAAGAATAGAAAATAAAATTCTGGTCAACCAAACCTATCATTTGCCATAATAAATATGAGTGGATTAAACTTTAAGACTCAACAAACATAAAACAATAATGGCCTCTTCTTCGTGCTCTTCTCTAGTTTCAAAATTGATTTCAAAAAAGATGCTTCAATTTTATAATTATAAAAATGACATTGTTACAAACTATTTTTTAAAAATAAGCAACAGGATCTGTTTTAACATACACAAATATGGTAAATTTGTCCATTCCTGCAGTGACAACTAGATGCTACTGAGTACCACACTGAACAAACCTTAGAAGGATGCCCCTTCAAATGCAAACTGTCCCATCCACAATCCCCAATTAAGGGTCAGCATTCGGCTCCTGAGACAGTCTATTCAACCTACTCAGCGCCCTGGCTGAGTTGATTAGACAGGTTACACAAGGCCAACCAATCCATGGGCTTGCTTATGGTCTACTGGGGGAAAAATGAACTAGAGCAATTAGATTGCCTCTCTGGGATGTGTTGGAGCTGGAAATGTGGGAAGAGAAGTCAGTCGGCAGTGAGAGCCAGTTACTCTGCTCCTGATAGCTCCCTGGATATCTCTGTGACAGATCGTCCCTTGTCCAGAGGCAACTGGAGCAGCTCTCTGTTCCAGCAGCCAAAAGAGCCAAATGAAAATGTGATGGGAAAGTGGAAGATTCCATTAATAAAATAATCTGCTCCACACCAAATCTAAAAATTGACTATATTGACTGAATTGATTCCTTTTCAGCACTTCGTGAGTATATGATTTTTATTCCCTACTCAATAGTCACTTATTAGAGTTCTGCCAATAAGATATGCTAAGGAGCTCTGTACTCAAATTGCTTCAAGTACTTAAGCAAGTAACAAGTTGCCTGGTGTTTTCACATCCATCTGTGTGAAGATGCACGTTCCTATCTCTATAGATAAAATCTACCCTGTCATTTGTATTCAGGCAAACACTTTTCAGGCCTATGCCTGCAGATTTCTCAGGATCTTTTTTGGGCTGAAGGAGTGATAGTACGCTCAAGGTAATTCCTTACAATAAAGCCTTTGCCCTATGTTTCTTTCATGGTAGCGGATAGTTTTTTAAACTGTGGTGTCTGGTTACTGTTATTCAGAATCAGCCATCATCATCACGTTTCCTATTGGCTGTAGATGTGATCATTAAAAATAAATTAATTAAAGTACTTGAAGTCTATGTTTGCTTAGTCCTTGTCAGCATATCTTGTAGGGCCCATTTATTAAGCCAGAATTCTGTAAAGGGGGCTGCCTTCCTTGTTTGCTAACTTTTGAGTGGGAGACTCTTCACTAGCCAAGTAAGGTCAGCCAAGCAGAGATCTATAAAGAAAAAAGATAGACAAGAAACAAAAAAACTCTGTGTTCCTATGAAAACAATATGTTTCCTCTGATAGGTAGAGAACGACCAGACTCACTACAGTTTTTATCTGTTCAATGACTGAATGAATGAATGTAGGAACAAGTGAATAAACGACAAAAATTAATAAAGAAGTGAATAAGGGAATAGCATTAAAATGAAATGAAAACTTTTGGAACAGTTTACCTTCCAGGGAAACAATTCTTTTTTTTTTTTTTTTTCACTTTTTTATGATAGTCACACAGAGAGAGAGAGAGGCAGAGACACAGGCAGAGGGAGAAGCAGGCTCCACGCACCGGAAGCCCGACGTGGGATTCGATCCTGGGTCTCCAGGATCGCGCCCTGGGCCAAAGGCAGGCGCCAAACCGCTGCGCCACCCAGGGATCCCCCTTCCAGGGAAACAATTCTACGTAGACACAATAGACAGTTGACTACAGTGTTAGTGAAGGTACTTTCTAACTCCTCACATTGAAAATAGAGAGAAAAAAATAGCCTTTGCTAGAAGCTTCTTCTCAGTTTCTGATAATCCTTTTCTGTACGTCTCAAAACGTTCTGGTCAAGAATATTTGTTTCTTGGCACTTCAGAGCCTCTGTTACAGAAAAGTGGTTTCTACTGACGCACTTGCTCCATGTGCGCTACAAATGCAGTGTTTATCAATGGCACTTGTAAGGTGGGATTCTTTTATTAAGTAACTTCGAAAATGCCAACTATGTCCTTAATTTATTTCCTTAGGAATAGTTTTTCTTTCTGTTCACATGCTGTCACAGCCCCGTCGCTGCACTCTCGCTCTCTCTCAATCTCTCTCGATGGGTTTTATATTCAGGTGCCTTTGGCAGAAAAACAATTTTCTGAGCAGAAAACAGATTCCTCTTCTGGATGGAAATACAGGCACCACACCGTTTTTTCTGTAGTCCCATTAACACTCCCACCCCCTGACTTAGCTGTCAAAGGGTTTGCCTATAGAACCATTTCAGTATTGGTAGTTGTGTGTTCTTAGGATACCATTCAGCCTTCGGGTAAACATTTTGCTTCTGGCTAGCCCTCTGACCCCCTGCCCAAGGCCAGCTCACTCCTGCCCACTGCCCAGGCCCGTGCCCGTATCCCGGGCCACCTACTTGAAAATGTTCGCTGCCAGCCTCCTGACCAGGTGCCCACAGGTACTACCCGCTGGACCCGACAATACCTGAAAAACCACCAGGGCCTGGAGAACTCAAAATGGAGCTTTTGGGAAGGAAAAAGAGACAACAACTTCAAATCTCTCAGCAATACAAACCTCACAATGCAACCCTGCCAAGAACTCCGTGAATATTTTAAGTATTAAATATATATTTTTAAAGTTTATTGAGTCAAACTGGTGTCTTTAGGAACCTAACGCAACGCTAGCTGCAAGAGGAGGTGCCCAGGTGTTAACTGCCGCATTGAAATTTAATTATGGATTGCCGATGTTTCCTGAAAACTGCCAAAGTTTATATCATCAGCTTTTTGAATGTGGTTGAACAGCTACTTCGTGTTGCGTATCATGTGAGAAAGAATATTTGCAGTGTTTCCTGCCCTTATAATTCTGGTTTATTTATCTGAATAAGCTTGACTATCATGGCAAATGGGAATTAGAAGTTAACTATAATAAAGATGTTATTGACAATGAAAAAATAATTACTTATATTGTGTAGGTAAGGTCTATTCAATTAACCTCCAATATCCTTCCATCATAAATTCTTTGAAAGTAGAACTCCCATGGTCCCTAATAGTATCTTTTGTAAATGCAAATTATATTAATTTGAAATGATTTAATGTTGTTTGGGGTTTTAAAAAAGGGGGAAATAGATCTGAAGGGGCACCTGCACCCCAATGTTTATAGCAACAATGTTCTCAATGGCAAGAGCCTAGATGTCCATTGACAGATGAATGGATAAAGAAGATAAATAATATATATACGATGGAACACTACTCAGTCATCAAAAATGAAATCTTGCCACTGGCAACAACATGGATAGAAGTAGAGGATATTATGCTAACTGAAGTAAGTCAATCAGGCAGCTACCATATGGCTTCACTCATATGTGGAATTTAAGAAAAAAAAAAAACAGAGGATCATAGGGGAAGGGAGAAAAAAATAAGCCAAGATGAAGTCAGAGAGGGAGACAAACCATAAGAGACTCTTAATCATTGGAAACAAATGGAGGGTCGCTGGAGGGGAGAAGGTGGGGGGACAGGGTAACAGGGAGATGGGCATTAAGGAGGGCACGTGGTGAAATGAGCACTGGGTGTTATACAAGACTGATGAATCACTAAATTCTACCTCTGAAACTATTAATACATTATATGTTAATTAACTTTAAATTAAAAATAAAAATAAAAATGGGGAAAATAGTATAGTGTGTAAAGAAAGCAATCAAAACATCCAGTATGTGGAAAAACACCAGACATATGAAAAAGTAAAAATTTTAATAGATGCAGTCCAGCATATAATTGAGCTTATTATTATTACACGGATTTGGAGACATATTAAGTGTTAAATCACACGTCTTGAAACGTAACCTCATAGACTAAAATCCTTACGTGACACAGTTATTCTCTGGGTTTTGTTCTCACACGTCAGCACTGTGATGGGGTGTGATCTCAAGCACTGGCCTGGCTAGCAGGAAAGAATGAGATGCAGGAAAAGATCTCGACAACGAGCTCTGCCGGTGTTGGGGAAAAAACGTCATGAAATGGAAATGTGACAAGTCTCAGCTCCTGGGGACATAGAAAATTAGTTTGCTCAAAATTCCAGAAGGCGTGCTTGAGGAAGGTGGTTTCAGTCAATGCAAAGGAAGGGAGATGGGCTCACTCACCTGCCGGGTCCATTCCTTTTAGGCCTCCGAAGGCGGCTGAAGCACATTAAGAAAACACTGACGTGTTGCTCACCTGCTGCAAGGTGCACACTGCATCTCCCACACAGCCCAGGCAGGGCCTTTCGTTTTCAAGTTTACAAAGGATAAAATAAAATCAGAGCTTGTCACCTTTAGGGAAAGAAGACAAACTGAAATCAGGCAGCAATCCGAATTGCTCCATCTTCGGTGGAGAGTAACCAGGAGGAGGAGTGGGAGGCAGCACATTTCTAGGCACAGCCAGGGATGAGGTTTTCACACATAATGCGAGTGACTTATGATTGCTCTTGGAACTCGAAACTTTCTATCAGCTGACTCTGGAGTCATCGAGTCCCGGAGACGGTTCACAGCATCACCTACTTGTGTTCATGAAGCTACCGTGAACACACCCCTACCTGGTGTTCAATCTCATCTACGCAGATTCCACAGACTAATCGTTTGGGGGCACTTCAGAAAGTCATTTGGGCTGAAGTTTATCTTACCCATGAAGAAAAGATTTCTTAGATATTAGTATTACAAACAGAATTGCAGCAAAAAAAGGATGAATTCCATGGCACAGAGAACCAAGATGGCCTTAAGGTTTCCCTCAGCTTGACAAAACTGTAGATAAACTTCTTCCTGGCTAGAGGCCCCTGAACCCCTTTTCCTAGAGCATTTATTTTAGAAACACTGTCATTGTAAAACTCTTTCCCTGCCCCTTTCAGATATAAATAGTCTACAACCCAGGAGTCTTTCTCGAGGACCTGGAAGTCATCCCCTTGAAATGTAATCTTCCGGAAAGACAGCACCTCAATATCCCAGTCTGGGGAAGTGGAGGAGTCTAACTTCCGTTAAGTGACGATTAACAAATGCAGGTGGAGAGGCCTAATCACAGGCCAACCTCTCCCCTGACCTCCTCCGGTACTTTCCATTCTAGCCCACCTCACATTTTGCCTTTTGTCTCAGCAAAATTGAGCTCATTCTCTTTTCCCTGTTGTAATATGGAAGGAGTCCCCCTATTTCAATGGTCTTGAATAAAACCTTCCAGGCCTATTTAACTGGTCTGGTGGAATTTTTCTCTTACAAACAATGGTTGGTGATCCCACCATCCACTAACCCTTCTTCCCTATATTTAGAAGCCAATTTTATGGCACTGATATCCCCTGCTAAAGATCACGTGCTCTGTCCAGGCTTCTCTGCAGCTGGTGTAGCCACCCCTGCTGCAGCAGCCTCCTGGGCTGGGGATGGATGAGGAGGAGGGGTGATGAACCTCATTCTTGGCAGCCTTAAGGGACTGCCAGTTGCAGCTTCAACTGCTTAACCCCTACATCCTTTGTCTGAGAGAGAAATCAACTTCTCTCTTTGCTTAACACACTGTGATTTGGGGCAAAGACAGGGGAGGAGAGGCTCAAACTGCATGATAGGATAAACTTTTCAAGCTTCCTCCAAAACCTCAAAACCCCTCTATTTCACATATATCTTAGGACTGGAAGGGATATTAAAAAAAGATCTGATCCTCACCATCTGTTTTACAATGAAAAAGCTGAGGAGCCCCAAAGATTTCAATCAGCTTGTCCAAAATTCTTTATTTTGAGGCCAAGAGATAAAAACGTAAATCATTACTTCTCCCCAGCACTCATCCTGGTGCCTGACTTCTGGCAAATACTCTATCTGTGTTTAGTGAGTGAAAGAGCATGTAAGCAAATGATTACAATTCGGTGTGACCGCTGTTACAGTAGACGAACCGACATAGGGGTACAGGCACACATGCCACCAACCATTCACCTTGCTACTCATTGTGTCCACCACCTTTCAAGTTGCACAGTTCATGTGTGGAGGTATATTGACTTCTAATTCCTTAAATCAAACTTTTCACTAACAAGAACTGGCCTCTCTATTAGTGATTTTTATATTGACCTCAGCAGGCTAAAATATCCAGTTGGGTCCAACTCTCTCTTCTCTACGAACAGTGCAGTCCGAGTCCCAGGCATCCTTCCTCTTGGAGATCTATTGCTCAAGGTCTGTGTAAATGTATGGCAGCGAAATGAAAATATTAAATCTCTCAGTCGGATCAGTTGTGCTGTTGCATGTAAATCCAGGACAAATGCAGTGAACCAAAGTGTAAGCTCTCCTATGCCAGATTTTCAATCTTACTGTTAATTGTATTTTAAATTTTGCAAATATTTCTATGAAAAATGCAGATCAAACTTGTTACAAAGGCACAAGTTATATCAAACTGGAAGGCTGGGGGTTTTTTTCTACTTATTTTCAAAGGTGCTAATATGCAGGAGACACACTATAAGGCACCTTTCTCCAGTCTGTGTTACTTTGCTTTTGTAAAACTGTTTCCTCATCTATAATGATGGTGTGTGACCTGCCAGTATTTCAGATCCTGTCAGCTCTGATGGTCTATGAGATTATGATTTAACTTACACACTGCATAATACAGGGATTGCTTACTTCCTCTCCCTCACATGCCAAACAGAGAAGGAGCTTCCACGTTACCTCTGAGGACGGGGGGTGAGGGGGGTGGGGGGCGGTGTACAGAACAAACACTTGGTTCCCCTCTCCATCCCTTCACCCACTCACTCCTCCCAGTGGGAGAAGCAGTGATTTTTCTGACAGGTAAAGCAGGGAGCCCCAGAAATCCACAGGACCTTGTTTCCAAGGCTAAGGTGACAACATCAAAAGTTGCACAAGCCAAGTCCCTTGTTATATTGTTCTCTTGGCTTATCTGCCCTCATGCTGGGTACTTTCTGCTCCTCCTTTTCGCCTCCTGCCCCAAATGGTACCTCTCCTCCACCAGGAAGTCCAATGTTCTCGAGCTTCTCTGCTCAGGACTGATAGGCAAGTTTCAACTAGGGCATGAGATAAGAGGCCAGGCCACCTTTCTCTAACTCAACATTCCTTGTATAAAACTGATCCCGTACTTTAACCCATATTGGACGACTGGCATCCACTCTGTTACTGAGAACACCACCTGTAATAATTGTCCCAGAACAAGGGTCCAAACTGTGTATCCTCTGCACATTCCAGAAAATCAGGACATGACCCTGTCCTAGGGAAAGGGGTATAACTAAACCCCAGAAAACTGACTGTGGCTGGGCCTTGGAGTCACGGCAACATGTGGAATGGGGAAGAAATTCACCTGGCAAGTCAGGGGAAGAAAAAAGAGGAACCGCTCGGAGTGTAGTCTGCTGCACGATGATGTTTGCATCCTTTTCCAATTTAGCCCAAAGGGCATTTACACTAAGTATTTATCAAAATACTCATAAACTTAAAGAGCAAGGTTAATGAGTGACTCCTATCATCAGGGGATCTGTAGGAAATAGAGTCAAACTCTGATTCCTTAAGACAGTAAATAGATAAAGGAGTTTGCATAGTCCGAAAGGGGCTCTCTCTCCTCTTCCACTCAGCAGTGGGGCAGTGGATCAGCAGCCAGCCACGTCGCGCAGCGAACAGGAGCAGCATCTATAGCCAAGAGGGGCAGATCAAGTATAGAGCAAGAGGGCAGGAGAAGGGATACAGCCTGTAGTCATGGCTAAGAGACCCGATACTACTGAGGAGGCACCAGGAATTGAGGCCTGGTCAGGCGCTGATGACTAGGGTTCTAGTACCTTTTCACAGGTCATTGTGGAATGCCAGAGGATCATTTGTCATGACATATGTTCTCAGACCAGCACTGTCCAGTAGGAATATACTGCAAGCCACTTGGTGAATGTCTAGCAGCCACATCAAAGAAGTAAAATTAAACAGGTGACATTAATTTTAATAATATGTTTACTTAACCCAAAATATCTAAAATATTACTATTTGGGGGCACCAGGGTGGCTCAGTAGGATAAGCATCTGCCTTCAGCTCAGGTCATAATCCCAGGGTCCTGGGTTGAGCCCCAAGTGGAGCTCCCTGCTCATCAGGGAGTCTGCTTCTCACTCTGCCCCTCACCCCACTCCTGCTCACTCTCTCTCTCTCTCAAATAAATAAATAAAATCTTTAGAAAAGCAAAATAAAATATTCCTATTTCAACATTTAGTCAATAATGTAGAAAATTATCAAGATATTATCACTCTCTTTTTAATATAGCCTTTGAAACCTAGTATGTATTTTATACTCACAACTCACAGCTCAATTCAGAGCAGACACATTTCAGCAGCCACATGTGGCTCGTAGTCATGACATTAGACCATATAGTCTTAAATTATATCCAATAATCTGAGTACAATGTGAAATGTGTGTGTGTGCTCCCAACAGCAGCTGCAGATGTAAACTTTGAACTCTGAAGACATTACTACAGAACCAAACTGGATGATGTTATCTTGTAAGGGAAATGATGTTCTTAATCTATAGCTACTGTAGACTTCATCCAAGGGTCAAAAAAAAAAATCTTTTTTTTTTTTTTTCCAGAATATCACAAACCTGGCCACAGAGCTGCATTTGAAAATCCTTAACTCTTACACATTCAAGCTGGGTCTCTCCTAGCAAATCTCCCTCTTCCCTTACTGCATTTCTGGGTTCATGTGAATACGTCAGCCACAGAGTTGCCTCTGCTCCCAAGAGCAAATCATTGCAACTAAACTGTCATCCCTTGTCTCAGAGGGCATCTAACAAAGGCTGATCCTGTAAATTGCCAAGGAAAATTCATCTTCTCTACCCATGAAATCACTTTCAGATTTATGCTAGTAAAAGATTAGCCAACAATGAAAAGATGTTGTCATCACAATTTGCAGCAGCAAATCAGTTTCCTGTCCTTACTTTTGCACACTTCCTTTGTGTTTGTGAACCAGGAGACACACTTGATAATTTTTAAGAAAAATATATCTTTCTGTTCCTATGAAAATGTGCTCTGCAGAGAATAAGATGGGTTGCCGAATATCAAAAAAAGTAATCTTGTTTGAAAAAGTAGGCCTTATGTCTTGCACAGAGACAGCTGATAAAATAAAACAGAGGAATTAAGTAAAAGAAGATACATAAGTTAAGGCAGCCTGAAGGCAACCTCAGCTTTGATGTCAACAAATCATAGCATTCTTACAAGTTTTTTCCTTCTGATTTTACATTTAAAAAATGAATAGCTAATGTAGCAAAAACAAGCATCTTCCTACAAAAACATATACAACAAGAATAGAACAAATGGAGCTTTTTTTATCACTACTGGATAAAATCAGAAATTAAGAAATTAAGAATACTTTACTGGATAAAATCAATTTTATCACCACTGGAGTCAAATTCTAAGCTACAGCAATTAGCAGTCTGAAATGATCGATACCCAAGACTGATTTACTTGGACACTTGTGAAACCAAGATTTTGACAGCAGGAGTTGATGCAGTGTGATTGTGAGAAATCACAAAATGAACTGTGAGCAAATAGTGAATCAGTGGTTTCATCTTGTGTCAAGTGTACCCGCTTGCAGTTCAGCTCTATGTTCAAGATGCTTGAACATGACTCAACAGAGGCGACCTGACTTTTTGAAATCTTACAAGAAGCACATCATCCCTTAACTCACAAAATCTCAACCGTAACCTCACATTCTTGTGACTGTAATCATTCAGTCACATCACATCCACTCTCAAAAGATATACTCTACTGTTTATATGCCTCTTATCATTAGACCACTTTAGTCTTATTCCTCCCAGTGATGGATGTCAGTAAGTGGTGGTTAAATTCTCTTGAATTAACATTAGCATGTTTTTGAAATGGATTTCACCAATTAATCCTCAGGCCTTATGGCCCCAAAGCTACAGAATTTCTCTTGACCAAGCCTCCCCAGAGCAACCCTACAACCTCTTTTGGAAATGGAGTAACAATGGACAAATTTCTATTATTTCATTTTCTACTTAAAAAATAGGAAGAAAATATTTGAGGACTGACCCTCATTTAGTGAACATAAAGAGTGGCATAAGGTTCCAGAGAGAAGTGCAGTTCAGCTTAAAAATTGTTTTACATGTATGTCAGCAAATGCTGAAAGCTAAATTTTTTAGCGGTACATTTTTTAGGAAATCTACAATATGTGACTATTCAGTAACTCAACTGACTTTCTGTTGTGGAATACTCTCTATAGGATATCTGTTATCTGAATCACAGAAAAGAAACAGATAAAATTTGCCTACCCTGTTGTCTTTCCAGTCATTCTCCTCTGGCTAGTTCCTCCACTGTGGTCATTCCCTCTGGTGCCACATCTACCCATCCACACCTCATACTGAAGAGAAAGGATGAGATCAAAACAATGCCCAGCTGATCACAATCCATGACTGCTCCAGGCCACGCAGAAAAATATCCACCCAGAACACTCATGACTTTAATTTAGGGAGTAGCACTTGGATATGCTGGATAGTGCCCTGCAACCTGAAAACTGATTTTTTAAAGATTTTATTTATTTATTCATCAGAGACACAGAGAGAGAGGCAGAGACATAGGCAGAGGGAGAAGCAGGCTCCTTGTGGGGAGCCTGATGTGGGACTCGATCTCAGGACCCCGGGATCATGACCTGAGCTGAAAGGCAGAAGCTCAACCACTGAGTTACCCAGGTGCCCCATGAAAACAGATTTTTGTTGATGAATAATGACTTTTCTGACCATATTCCCTGCACTTTAATTGTGGCTTATTGTGGCTGGAGACCCCAGATGTCTCTCCAAAGAGAACACATAAAAGTCATCTGAGCCACATCTTCTGTGTCAGGCATACACCAGGTCACCTTTCACATCTAGACCCAGGGACCATTGCTTTCATATATTTGGTTCCATGATTCTCCTGCCTTCACACTCAGGGTTTCACCATCAACATCAAGAGCCTCTACTTGTGACCAGTTGGAACTCTCTTATATGACTTAATATCCTCCTATCCTGATACCCCACTCTATCATACTCCGTCTCTCCCTTAGTCATGTAAGCCAACCCCCCTCTCCCATCTTCCAGAAGAGAATGATTGCACACCCCCTGCCTGAACACCTGAGAATCACATCTATTTGGATTTACCATCACTGCCTGATTATAGGATACTCATCAGTTACTTCAGTTTTAGGTGGACGTCCTACCTAGGCTCTACTCTGTGGACGTTATATTTGGACAGGTAAAGCTAAATGCCAGCTAGTATTAGCAGCTAAATCTATCTAGCTCCTCCCCAGCACCTACCTTATTCCTATGTCATATTTACACCTTCTTTCTTCCCCACCCCGAGTCACCTACCTTCCATTTAGTCTATCACATTCTTCCATAGTTATTGAGCCGTTCTGTCAAAATAGGTTGACCTTAAAATGATATAGATTTCAGGAAATTGACTAGTAGTCAAGAAGTTGGACATCTTTTCTTCTCACCCTAAGTTTCATCACCAATGGCACTTCACTGTTTCCTTTAAAGTCATTTTCTAGAACATCAAACACATGCATATTCATCAGCTGCTATCTATATTAGATTATCCATGCTTCTGCCTTCTTCCATTAGTGCAGTTAATCAAGAGCATTGGAAACTAGAACTACACTATGAAGTCTGAATTGCGTGGCAAAATGTGTGCAGAACTAGCAGATTCTTGCTGTATTTGCTGACCTCTCATGAAGGTGCAAAGGAAAACTGAAAGCTTCAAATATTTCAAAGTATTTGACATGGTTTGGGAAGAATTTGATTTGCTCAGAAGCCTTCTCTTAGGGGAACTGCATCTTGAACTGTTATATCACATATACATTTTTATTACCATTTCTGTTCACTCAGTCATCTGAATACCAAGCCAGAGCATTGGACCATTGGACACAAGAATGAATTCCAAGAAGATTAGAAAACCAGGAAAATGCAGAATGGGTTTAATGACTCATGGGTGAAGCATTAGTCATTGGTCATAAACCAATATGGAACCAGAGACACTGGGAATGAGTTCAGGCTGCAGAGCAACAGGCTCTGCGGGTTCCACTTCACAATTCAAGTAGCTGACTCAACACTTCCAGAAAGTTCACAAAGCAAAAGCCCCGCTGTTTTTTTTCTATTTCATCTTCCCTTTAACCTTTTACAGTCAAGGTCTCTTTTAGCATTCTAGAACAACATGAAAAAGTGACTTATTTCTTTTGATTAAATATGATTCTTAAGAGAGAGAGCAATGACCTAAAACACTCAAATATACATATAAATAAAAGGCTGGATGGTTAAGCTAGGAATATTTGTTTAAAATGAAGGCACTGAAATATAGCTTCTAACCTAAGGAGTGTCAAGTGTTTTCATAGATGACTGGGAATGAGAATTCTAGTTTTGCTTAATTCTGCCCACAATTCAGTTTACAACAGTCTAGTGCATCCCTCGTGTGCTCAGACTCCTCATTTAAAACACATGGGGAGAAATACGTACCACCTCAGGATCCTTTCCAGGCCCTACCACATCTCTGAAGGCTTCTCTGACCCTTCAACTTGCCATAAAGTAAATCACACTCCTCTCTATACCACCTTTCTATCCCACAGGTAAATCCTCCTTTGCATATACCTATTTTTATTAGTGGTTCAACAGCTGGTACTATTCCCCTGCCTACTACTTAATTCCTCATATGCTATTAGGAGGGATTGATCACTGTTTGGGACTGACAAATGAATTTTGACAGGGATCTGATTGGGCAAGATACTTCAAGATTAGAAAAAGTGTAATGACTTTAGATTAATTGACCAGAATTGTGGTTCCCAGCATCCTGGGAATTCTGATCCCTAATGTCCATATTCAGTTCAACAACAGCAGGATATGCCACACAAAGGCCATGGATTTTGAGGGCAAATAGGCTTGGATTTAATCCCAAAGTCAGCCTCAAATCCACCTTAATTTCTTCATCCAACAACATATATTATTATGCATCTGCCATGTTCCATACAGTTCTAGATGCTAGAGGTATAGCAATAAACAAAACAGATAAAATATTTAGAGAATTGTGGACCTGGATGAAACTTTAGGGATCTTCTAAGTTTGATCAGAACATGTCCACTCCCATTCACTTACCTTGTTTCTGGCTACATGTGTTAACAACAGCAGAACTGAACAGCTATGACAGAAACCAGATGGACAAAAAAATTCTAAAATATTTATAGAAACTGTTTCCTTTGCAGAAAAAGTTTGCTGTTCTTTCTCTACAGGCTGCTCACTTTTCTTATTGAGTGCTAGCTACAGACCAAAATATTCTTCCAAGCTTCGGGAATGCAGTGGTGAACAATACGCACGCCCTGTCTTCAGGGAGCTTGCAGTTTAGGAGAGATAGGATAAGTAAGTAGGCCACTGATATCCAATCAGGTAAATAGATCTTCCCCTGTTTGGTTCATCAATGTATTCCAAGCACCTCGAATAGCATCTGGCACAAGAAGCTAGTGAATACACGGAATATTTTCAATAAAGTAGATGAATCAATCACATTAGAATGAGAAGGATGAATGTGGGGGAAAGACACTGGAGAAGCCAGCAAAGGACAGGGTGCACAGGGCCTAATAGAACATGCCCGAGTTGGGACTTGAACTGGGAACAATAGGCAGCCACTGACGGATTTCAAGGTTGAGTGTGACGTATTTAGATAGGACTTTAGAAAAGACGGCTCTGGCTACCTGAGAGGACGAGAAAGGAGGCAAGACTGGAGGCCCAGTGGCCAATTAGTAAGCAGTGGTAGTTAATGCAAAGCAACACAAAATTGCCCTATCCCGCCCCTTTCTCCCCCTTCCCCGCTCCTCCCCCACTGCCCACTTCCCAGAATTAAGTGTGACTCCAGGTCTCCTCAAGCAGATGGCTCCACGTGTTTGGGTTTCTCTGTCCCTGGAGTTGACATGTGACACAGGATGGCACCAGAGGTCAGGAGAGTCAGCACAGCAAAGAAATGGACAGACAATTGGGAATTAATCATGAGGAAATGCGGTGTTAGCAGTTTGTGGTGTTTTGAAATTATCATTAGAGAAATTGGAGCTTTTAAATAGATATCTCAGAAAGTCCAGAGACTCCTGGTCAAAGGGAAAGCAATGCTCATCTTCTCTGAAAGCCATTTTCACATAAAGCTGATCCAAGATTCCATGCGGGGGGTGGGTGGGGGGGACTCTTCCCATTTGTTTGAATCATAATGCATAATGTGTGGTTTCTATCCCAGGACTTTCTTCTGTCCCTGTGGGAAGTAGAGGGTGTGCAGCAAAGTTGCAGGGAGACCAGCAGAGGCGCTGGCAGCAGACACTGTCAGATGGCACATACTGTCTTGCTCAGCTCATCACTGCCCAAGGTCCTGGAATGAACCTTGCACACTCCAAGACTCAGGTCCTAGGGAATCGTCAGACTCAAGGAAGCTGACTTCAGCTTGCTATGTTCACAGAAGACTGAGGTATAAACCAGAAAGCCTTGAAGGGTTACCAGCAGCCTCCGTTTGCTGTGTGTGCTTTTTCTCTATGAGCAAAGTATAGGGGGAGCTAAATTATAACCAGATGATTTCAAGAGATGTATAGAATTCATACGAAATAAGTTAGTTACATGCTTCAGCTACGTAGTGACGATGGGCTAAGAAAGCCTGAGATAGACATCCCACCAAGCACATGGTCTTGCCAATGGGAAAGAAATATTCAGCGTCCCTGAGTCTCCTTCTCCCTTCCATAGTTCTAGGAGGGGGCACTTGCCAACATTTGCCTTCCAGACTTTTCCATTTTCTGTTTTTCTACTGCTGGCCAACCGCAGTTCTCAATGATAAGTTCTCTCTTTAGATATGTTGATATAGGTAATTGGGTTACAATCCTGCTGACTCCATTTAAAGTCATTCTCAAAAGTGACTTTCAAGTCTTTTGTCCTAGCCTGGGAGGTATGGAGGGCACTTTAATTCCCTGGCTTCCAAATTCTTGGGTGCACTTTCCTCTTGCTCCCCTCTGTGGGTGGTCTCTGTTGTTCAAATGCTTGCCCCTTGTCCACATGTATCTAGAAGCTGGAAGTCAGACTTGATTAAGATAGGACCCCATGCATTTTGTACTTTCCTTGTTTTTTAGAAGAGTGAATTTTCCTGCATTTGAAAACTGGTTTGCATTAAAGCATTTATATCCTTCACTGACCAAATTTTAAGGTCTCTTGAATGCAAGAGACAGAAACAGCAATGCAACTTATATGATCCTTGCTATTTACAGGCACTGGACTAGTTAGTTTATATATGTTATTTCATCCAAGCCCCTAAAAACAATGAAAGCCATCATCAGCCTCCATTAGTGTATGAGAAAATTGAGGCTTAAAGGAGATAAACGATTACCCAAGGTCAAAAAGAAGAATTAACTTGGCTACTCTCATGGGTTTTCCATGTTCATTGGACTTCTCAACTCTGTCCAGAAACTGAAAGAGTAAGCATATTGTGTATTTTGATGGGAATCTAGCCAATTCCTCCAATTTTGGTATTATCCAAGTGTTCCCAATCTGTGCCTCTACATATTTGATATTGGCAACCCCCTGGTGTGTCCCAGCGCTTTTACAGATATATCAGTGCCTAAGAAAAGGTTGAGACACAACACATTATATTGCTATGATCTAGCTTCTCCTCATCACATGCTTGCTTGTAATCAAACTGAACCAGCTCATCTCAAATTGTTTTGAGCTTCATGGTTGGGTGGATTCTAATGCTTCCCAGGTGTGGCTCTGCTGACCTTCAAAATACTCACTCACCTACACAACCCCCCCCCCCCCCGCCCCCAGTAAAGATTAATTTGTACTGATTGGTGAGAGAATGATGTTTCATTTATCTTAATACAGTGGGTCCCAAACCAGGCTGATTATCAGAATTACTTCAGAGATTTTTAAGCCTATAGAATGTGCAGCCCACTCTAGGAATCAGTACATTTCAAAAGCTCCAGGAATAATTTGGAAATTCGTTGAGGTTCAGGGACCAGTGGGGTGGATGGTGGCTGAGAGCAGAAGGCCTAGGTTTAAGTTTTTGTCTGCCCACATGTGATCTTGGGCAAATTAACCTCCTGGAGCATCAATTTCATCTTAAGCAGAGGAGGGAATTATAAAATAACCATTTCTTGGCATGTAGAGGGGAGGATCAAATAAGATAACTTAGGTAAAAATACTTATAAATTATTATTTTTACTTAATACCAACACACCTCAGGAAGAAAGGTTCCAAAGCAAAACGGGCATATGGTCCAATCTGAGATTCATTTTTGGCACTTGGTTAGTGCATCTCACCACATTCATCTTTGAATTCAATAATTCCAAATTTATGACAAATATAGCCATGGCCATCCCTTATAAAAACAAACATAAGCATTACAGTTATACTTAAAGAGAAGCCAAGAATCTTGAGAAACCTTTTTTGTCCTCAAGCTATTAATTTGTCTGTCTTTTGGGAAAGGGTGTTTTGGATTTCTTGCTATCAATCCTCCACTTAATATGAAACTTCATGAATTCCAGCTGTTAGCCACATAATTTCTCTGCACTTTGATTGCTGGGCTATTCCCTTGCCTCTAAATCCTTCCCATATGTTAGTTTGGGGGCCAGGGACTGGGGGGCAGAAGACAGGAGGCTCAGAACCACCCTCTGTCCACGGGCTTAAGTGATGTGCTGGACCACATGTCAAGCCACAAGCACTCTGATTAGAAGGCGCTCTCTGTCTTCATCCCAGGTCTCTGCTCTCCAGGCTGTGGCAGTCACCTGCTCCTTATTTTCCTGAGCTATTCCTCAATTCACCGTGTTTAAAAAAAAAAAAAAAAAATATATATATATATATATATATATATACATATATATATATATATATATATATATACACACACTTTTTTAGTCGAAACCACCCCTCAACTGTCTGCATTCTGGCCTTGTTTACAAAGGCTCTGCGGTGTTCTTGCCAAGGGGAGAAGAGGAAAAAGTACCCTACTTCATCTTCAATTTAACCTTCTACAATCAAAGTCTCTTTTAGTACACTAGAAAATATAAAACAGTGATTCACATGGGAAAGATATGATTCCTAAGAGATGGAACAGTGGCTCAAAATACTCAAACACAGGTTTCCCCCACTATCCAAAAGAAGAGTGTTCCTAAGAGAGTGTCCTAAGCCAATAGTGTGTAAACCAAAGAAGCAATTACCACTAATTTATATGGAAGATTTTTTAGTGGTCCCAGACCCAAAAAATAACAACTCTTAGGCTTTTCTGATACTTTAGGATACAATATTGCTAACAGATACACAAAGTAAATTGAGATAAAGCACAGATGCTAACAGACAAGTTCAAAATGTTGGTGGTGTGATGCTGAGATGCTGAGCGGAGTTCCCTGGGAAAGGTCTTGGCTGTGCCTCTCTAATGGCTGGCTGCAAAACAAATCCCTAGTGCTATTTTCACTTTTGCCTTTTTTTCGTGAAAGCAAAAATCCTCTTTCAGATTTCTTTCAGTTAGCAAAAACGGGTACTAATGTAGGTCTTTCCTAAAAGTGAAAGCGCAATGCAAACTTTTGAAAAGTAGGGGATACTTGTACCCACATAAGTAGAAACCTGCAATTTTTAAGGTAGAAGTATTTGTTTAAGATGAGATGCATTGAATAAATGTAGTCTCTAACATAAGGAGCGTCTAGTGGTTTCACAGTTGACTTGAAACCAGGAATCCTTAGACTGTTCAATTTTGCCAGCAGTTCAGGCTGTGCCTCCGTCGGGGTGTGGTGGAACCAATCTGGCACACGTGATGAGGAACCAGAGCACCTCAAAATCCTCTGAGGCCTTCTCTGACCCTTTCAACTGACGGAAACTTAATTACTCCCTTCTCTGGCCCATTTCTCCATCCATCACAGCCCATGCCCCCTTATTATAATTATTTAGCTACTTCTTCAGCCTTGCCAATTAGGCTGCACCCTCCTAAGGTCAAAATTATACTTTAATTTGTCAGGATGCTCCCCACCCTCCGGCACCTAGCAATATCGGCCAAATCCTAGGTGTTTGTTGCTGAATGTCAACAGCAGCAATACATGCTTGGAGAATTGAGAGTGCATATATCAAGTATTTGTAATATGTTCATCTTAAATAATTTTTCCAGGGACACCTGGGTGGCTCAGCAGTTGAGCATCTGCCTTGGGCTCTGGTCGTGATCCTGGAGACCCAGGATCGAGTCCTACAACAGGCTTCCCCCAGGGAGCCTGCTTCTCCCTCTGCCTGTGTATCTGCCCCTCTGTGTGTGTCTCTCATGAATAAATAAATAAAATCTTTTTTAAAAATTTTATTTCAGAACCTCACTCTTCACTTCCTCTCTGCCCTAAAGTCTTCTCCAGACTGAGCACCAGCTCTTGAAAGGTATGTGGAGAGGCTAGAGCTCATCCAGAGCCTAGCAGATGGCCTAGTGGATAGCAGATGTCTCAGATGACTCTTGTGCCCCATTTGGATTCCTTTGGCCCTAACTGTCCCTAATTCCAGCCACTGCCACAAGACCTGATCAGTTTCCCACTGCTGCACCTGTTAGCACTTGCCTCAAATCTAGCCTCCTGCCTTTTCTTCCTTCTCAGGGCTTCTTTTCTGAGAAGGAGATAGGTTTGGTGGAAGAGGGGGGACTACTTTGCACAAGCATGTGTAACCTGAAAATAAAGGAAAGTTAATGCCTCACTGGACAAACTTCTGACCAGTAGGAGATGGATGTCAATGGGCAAATGCTTCCTTTGGACAGATAGTCAGTCCTAAGACATATTTCATATGGCTCCTTGGACTCTACCACGGATGAAGAAACCTGTCCATCCAAGTAGTGGCCAACTTGAAAATGCATCTTCTTTTGACTCCCCTTCCTTCCCTGTGTGGCTCCCTCATCCTCACTTCTGCTCCCTAGATCATACTCTCCAATAAAATGTTTACATGTAAGCTTTGACCAATGCTTGGCTGAATGGATCAGGATGATGAAAATCTACAGTGGTGTCCCATGATGCATAAGGAACCAGGGGTAAGATTCTTTTTAAAAAGGAAAGACCTTGACAGGATGAGGAATTTGTCATGTGGCAGAAAGAGTAGATTTATTGTGCTCCAGTCAGGTTAAACTAGGCCCATAAGTGAAATTAACAACTAAGACTCTAACTCATTGTGGAGTTGGAAAAATGTGTGGTGATGGGAGCTGGGCTCCCTGCCTGCCTGTGTCCCAGGTGCCAGCTCTCCTCTCAGATCCATCTTACACAAGACTCACAGAATCTTCCTTTAATCAACAGCCCTTTCATCAAGACAACCCTAATAGCTTGCAACTCACAGACCAAGTTCAAACTCTAGCACTGGAATTGTTGGGCAATGCAATGAGCTGCATTGTGAGGGGAAGAGAGCTCTGTCGTAAGAAGTCTTTACGCTTCAGCCAATTAACCATTTGGCAGATTGTTATAAATAAGATCCTCTCCCAATTCCTTCTTTCCAGGTACCCGCTAGTCACTTCCACTCTGGTGTCCCATTATCACTTTGTACTTAGTCTAAATAAAATAGTCTAAAATAAAATTCATGCCCTCCTCAAGTTCCACCAACTTTCTTTAACTTCTTTATTTCTGGAGTGGTACTCTCCTAGCCCCTTTCGAAGCCCCAACCATGAGCAAGACCCTGCTGAAATGCTACCTCTTCCATCAATTCCTCCCCTCCTGTTTTCATGCCTTCATTATAACACTCAATACACACAATTATGGGTTCTGCAAACAGAGCACTTTGAGGAGAGAGACCATGCCTCGCATAGTAAGCACTCAGGAAGTACTTGGTAAATGAGTCACTGGAAGAATAGAATAATGCTAAGGGACATGATTCTTCAAATTACCTCAATGTGAAACATTATTGCCCCTCTCATCAAATCCCACAGTCAACCACCAATTAGTCTTGCTTTTTTCTTCTAATCCCTCACATCTCTCCCGGTTTATATTTCCATCCCACTGATTCGGTCTGCATCCTGAATCTCTTCAATAACTTCCTAGCCAGTGTCCCTACCTCCAGGCACTTTCAATACATTTTAACATCCTTTTCTTGTAGAGAGAAACACCATGTCATTCTTTCTAAAAAATCCCACTAATGGTTTCCGTCTACTCATGAGATAAAATCTAAGTGCCTTGTCCAAGAATTCAGTCGTCTTCCAGTCCTAACTTTCTAGCTTTATTTCCCACGCTCCTTAGGCCAAACTGGGGTGTTCCCCTCCTCTATCCCCAACTGTGGTCTCTGCATTTCTTATGCCTGGCCAAACCCCACACTCTGTAAAGCACCAGTTCAAACCCCCTCACTTCCATGAAGACTTTCCCAATGACTCTAGGTGCTCCATTTTCTGGATTTTTAATGCACTCATTGCCTACAACCATCCTCTAAGATTGCCCCTTACAAAAAAACAAAACAAAACAAAAAACAACAACCATGTGAAGTCAAGGAAGTTTGGAAAATACATAACAATGAACAGCTATGGAAGGTGTGCCAGCCATCAGCTTTAGGTGAGTACATGTTCCAGTTAATCCTTACAACAGCCCTATGAGGTGCTATTCACATCTCAGTCTACAGATAAAAATGCTGAGATGAGATATTTGATCCCCTTACACCTCAATTGTCCTATCTGTAAACTAGGGTTCGAACCCAGGCAGAGTTTGTGACATGCTCTTCTTAAGTATATAGTCGGTCAAATTTTCAGTTATACAAAATGCAATACAAACATCAGAGCTTGCCACTATCAATATTATTTTTGTTCCTCAAGTAGACTGGAAGCTCTCAGAGGATCATAACCAGTCCAATTCCCTTTTGTTTCTCCACAGCACACAGTAACTGTCCATCCTCCAATAGAGTGGTTGACTTTTTCTTCAATTTCATATTATTAATGGACTATTATTTTTAAGATTTTATTTATTTATTCATGAGACACACACACACACACACACACACACACAGAGGCAGAGACACAGGCAGAGGGAGAAGCAGGCTCCATGCAGGGAGCCTGATGTGGGACTCGATCCCAGGGTCTCCAGGATCACGCCCTGGGCTAAAGGTGGCGCTAAACTGCTGAGCCAACCGGGCTGCCCTGGACTATTTTAAATGTATAAAAAACAATATGTGGGATCCCTGGGTTGTGAAGGTTGTGAAGATAAAATGAATTAATGCATGAAGAAGTGCTTCGAGAAGTTAAAACATGTTGGATTTTTTTTTTTGATATATATATATTTTTTAAGCCAACGCAGGGATTTAATTCATGACCCTGAGCTCAGGTAGCTCAATATTTTCAATGTTTTTTGTATTAAAAAAAAAATCAAGATACAAGAAGGTAGGGATCTGTCCAGGAATGGTCACGTAGGATTTGGCAAGTAATAGGCTTCCCCTTCCCACATCTGGTCCTACTGAGTGTGCAATCCTCACTCCACCTGACACCAGGGCCCCCTTTGTCAGCATCTACAGCAGGGTCTTGGTTGACAATATTAAGTGAGTTCTTTTTATTTCACTCAATCACCATTGGACTATTAACCTCCAAGATATATAAAAGTGAAACTATCTTTTTAGGGAAAAAATAATAAACCCTTTCTGATACATCTACCTTGAATGTATTCAAGCCACTGTTTTGTAGAAATTAAATCACTGTCTTTCTGAAGTGAATTACTGAGGAATACATGATTTTACACAAAATCAAGCCCCTATTCATTTTGTTACTGCTTTGTTGTTCTTACTCTTTTTGCTTATCCAATCATGTTGCCTGTTTGTATTCAGTATTTGAACACTATAATTGGAACATAAAATGTAATAGGTCTCTTTACATCTCCTTGTAGATTATGTGTATGGAAATTGTTCACACACAGGCACAGATGTATCCTTCACTGGGTAGGACTTAGTCCTCTTGTCTTTGCAAGGCCACATTTTCTGTTCTCAAAGCCTTTGCCTAAATAATGGGCTTTGGTATTTCTTTTAGCAGCAATCTACTTTCTCTCAAAAAGTCCCTCTGGTCTGCGGGGGAGATTGTTTCCAATGAATTTTTCTGTTCTTTCCTTTCCCATCATCCTTTTCCTGATCAATGTTTTAGTCTAACTACTTGATTTTCAAATTACTTTGTAATTACAAAATGTTTGGCTAATTTTAGCTTAATTCCAAAAAGTGATTTTTACTGGTGCTATCTCTGTCTTTGTTCCTTTACCCGGCAATATTGTAGCTGGATGTGAAATTAATTGTGCCCTGATTTTAACAATGCTACCTGAACTAGCTAGCTGTTCTTCTTTGAGGAAGCATCAATTAAGAAAAAAAAAAAAAAGGCATTCAAGCTGATGGATAAAAGAATTGGGATCTCTTAGCCTAGAAAAGTGTTGAGGGGTGACTACAATGGCCCTTAATACAGAGGAGATAATGGCTAGTTGTCAGCAACTGCAGGGCGAATAGAACAAAAAGGAATAGGTTTTTAAAAGGGAACATGGAGATTCAAAATAGAGGTAAGGAATAAATTACTCTCTAAAGACAGGACTGGTGTAATCTGCAAGTGGGACAAATCCATGGTACAAGTGGTGTTTTGAAGACCCCGGGAAAGCCCCCACTTCCCCACATACGTCTCTGTTCTGCTGGCCATCTCTTTCATCCTTCCACCTTCTCTTTTAAAATCAAATAGTCTTATGATTTATTAAGTCACAAGCATATCAGTACACCTTACAAGACCAGTAACAGAATTTATAGGGCCCGATGTGAAATGAAAATGTAGAGAAATAGAGCCCCTTACTCAAAAATTAAGGATTTCAAGATGGTGACAGTGGAACACTAACACCCACTGTGGGGCCCCTCTCCATCCTAAATGCAGAGCCCTGCACATCTGCTCAGGTCACACACCCACAAAACTAACCCTGATGGCTTAGCTTGGTGAGATAACAAGGAGGTTGGACCACATGGTCACTAAGGTGCTTTAAGAACCTGTCAAATAATGGAGCAATCAGCCCCATGAGATCATGGTGGTGGGAAGAGGACATCTTGAGGAGAGGAGGAAAAGAAGAGGGAGGGGAGATGACAATGAGCCCTATTCACCCCGAAGTTATGTGAGGGCCTGCCCTGGCTCCAGGATGATATGAAGAGCATGGGGAAATTTGCTAAGTCAGTCCTGAGTCCCTGGCCATTCCTTGGCTGATGCCCCTTTTCTCCAATACTCCCAACTGGCTGTCAGCCACCAGCCACTGAGACCTCTTCTCAGTACTGACCAATCCCCATGTACCCTCCATGTAAGCCTGTATGTCTCTGCCTCTGCCTTCCTGCTCCCTATACCATAAATCTGATATGGTTTATGCAAGCTAAGGTATTAATAGCTAAGAATGTCTTAACACCTAAATCTATTATTTCTAAAATGGTTCACTTAAAGGAAAATAAAAAAAGATCAAACCCAATCCTTCAGGCCCTAGAAGAACAGCTTAAAATGGAATGCAATACGTTCAAAGTTTAAGATGGATTTTTTTTATCATAAACATATGTGTGAATTCTAGTTTCAAGACAGTGACATAGTCGTGCCTGTTTTCATATTTTTAAGAAAACTTAATGTCAAATAACTTATATCTAGAACAAAATCAGTTATCTACATTTTTATTTCTCTCCGGGCATAAACAAAATATTTGGTCCAATGCGATTGTGACAAGAAACCACACTGATATGTGGGAACCAGTTGGTTTTTATTTTTGTTTAGGATAATTAGAAATTCAAAAACACCAGTTCATAGGGTGACAAAACTCATTTTTCAAAGACTAGCTGTGGGGTTTTGCTACATCCGATCTAGTGCCTCAGCTCTGCAAAGTTTACACTAGCCCTTGGGACCAATAAAATTAACATATGTTCTTCCAAAACAGAATATCTGGTTCATTTTGATGTAACCAATTCTCTAATAGCCAAAAGTTTCTTGATAACACAAAGGAATAAGTACAAACATTTCCAATCATGTATTCTCTGAGTTGTCTAGAAAAGATGAAATTGGCTAACAGAAAAGGTGGATTTAGGGAATTTTCTTGTGCATTCTGTTGCCAAAATATCTATGAGAACAGAAATTTAAACATAACTCGTGCCCCATTACTCTTACCTCTACACGTACAAGTTGATGTTCCACATTCATCCTACAGCTTCACCATAATCCTGGAGGAAAAATGCTGGTGAGTTTCCTTGAAACATTTGCATGTTAATCACTAGTAGCCTTTTAATAAACATCAATGGGAGAAATATTCGCTGTCACTTGTTGGCCTCTTTTCACAGACCAACCACAATGGCAAAGGCCATGCATGGGTTATCTCAGTCACACTCAGGCTGAAAGGAAGGGTGATTATCTCAATGAGTCATTCTGAGCATTAGATGAGCTAAGTACTCACAGTTAGCTAATATTAGCTAATTTACATATGCTACTTTCTTTAGTCCCCTTAATAATCTCATGATTAATAAGTTAATAAGATCAAACTATTGAAGAACAGCTGGAATTTTACCCCAGTTCAATAAAATGGAAAACCTGTGCTCCTTTCCTTGCACTGCATTCTAACAAGGTCCAAGACTCAGCCGATACAATGTTTTTCCATGAGTCACCTCTGCTTGTGAAGCTACTCCATTGACCACCCCCTATGAGAAGTGACTGCTTCCTTTTTTTTTCTCCTTTTGGTAATACTCATCTGACTTTTACTCTTTATTTCTTATTCTTGTGTCAGTATAGCTTATCTTGGAAAAGGGAGGAAGGAAGGAAGGAAGGAAGGAAGGAAGGAAGGAAGGAAGGAAGGAAGGAAGGAAGGAAGGAAAAAAAGAAATGTACTAGATAGTTGCTGAGCCCATGAAGGAAACCAGCCTGAGCAAATGTTACGTCCAGATCTGGAGGATTTTGCAGTGAGAAGGCACACTGATCCGTGCAGAAGTAAATACCAAAGATTTAGGACATAGGCACCATGGGAAAAACACAAGCACAGCGCCTCTAGAGTTTAGAAGCTGGAAGGTGGGTGGAGGGAAGAAGGGGTGGGGTCAGGGAAAGCTTCATGGAGGTGACATATGAAGTAGACCCTGAACAAGAGGAAGGTTTGAGAGAACCCCCTCTGCGATGTAACAATGAGCAGAGGCTGAGGAGCCCACAGCATCATTATGGAATCAAGAGTCTGTAGTTTTGTTAAACTGAAGGGAAGCCGAACATGAGAAGTGGAAGTTGTGGCTAAGAAGGGGAGTGAGGTATGGAGAAGGCAGGACAAAGGTTTTACCATTTATTCTCCTAATGGGTGGGAGCCATCAGGAGGCATGGGGCCAGAAGGGCAGCGTACTCAGACCTGGGCATGGGGGCAGAGGATGCTGCTGATGGGCAGCAGTGTGGGTAATAGAGGGGCCGGGGGATGGAGGGAGGATGCCCAGGAGACCAGCCCACAGCTGCTGCCTGGGCTAAGAAATGAGAGTCTGACCCAAGGTGGCAAAGAAGGGTGTAGAACAAAGGCAGGTGTGAAGAGCACTGATGGGCTGGGCTTAGCAGGATATGGAAAGAGGTTGGTTGAAGTAAAGGCAAGGGAAGGGAAAGGGTGTGGGAGGAACGGAAGCCCGCGTGTGGCTGGAAGAACGTCTGCACCACACTTCCCCAGGCAGGACACGCACACTCAGAGGAAAGCAATGGGCTCCTGAAGGAATACTGGGAGCCCCGGGGGCAGCACCTAGGACACTCTGCTTCCCTGCTCTCTCCTTTCTTCATTATCATCAGAGGGGTAGCCACCCCACCCCCTCTACACACACACACATCTAATCACCGTGCTTATGAGGCCCCACGCCATCTGACTCTGGTTCAAGCATCACCAACGTTATGCTCCTGAAACATGACCAGTGTCCTCCTCTCAAGGCCCTGGGCTCTGCTCCCTTTGTCTATAGTGTTCCCCAGACCCCCAGTCTTCACCTGGCTGGCGTCTTATCACAAGATCTCAGTTGAAAGGCCATTTCCTCAAGGAGGCTTCGCTAAGCACCCCATCTAAGGACCCCAAGCAAACCTTCGTGGCCACCCGGTCCCATTACCCTCTTATATTTCCTGCATAGCACTTCTTGCTCTTCCCCAGGTTTCTTGATGAATGGCCACTGCCTCCCCTCACCAGAATGTCAGCTTCATGAGAACAAGGGCCACAACCTCATCCTTACGAGCCCAAGACCTTGGCATAGCGCCTGGCTCATCACCAGCACCCAAGTGGTCACTGAGTGAATCAGTCTGCTACAGCATGTGTGGTCCTCAGGCACCGGCTTTCTTCAGGGAACTCAGCTTTAAAATCAACCCACTCCCCCAGCCAAAATGCACCCTCATTGTGGAAGCACATCAATCACACTGACAGAAACGTCTACTATTTCTACTACTGCTATTATTACTACTAGTAGTAGCAGTAGCACCTATAGCATGTTGAATGCTTACCATGCACCAGATAGAATGCTAATCATTTTATACACATTCTCCAATTTGTCATCTTTATTATCCTCATTTTAAGGAAGAGGATCCCAAGAGTAACTTAATGAGGTTATGGGGCTTGAAAGTCATACAGCTTGGAAGTGGTAAAACTAGAGCTCGATGGGGGGATGGGGTAATTGGGTGATGGGCATTAGGGAGAGCACGTGATGCGATGAGCACGGAGTATAATACACAACTGGTAAATTATTGAACACTGCATCTGAAACTAATGTTCTACTATATGTTGGCAAATTGAATTTAAACTGAAAAAAAAAGAAAAAAAGAAACTACAGTTCGAATCCAGTTTTTTCTGACTCCAAACCCACCATGACAGGCTCCCCTATCAAAAGTATGTATTTCCAAGTGGATCATTTTTAAAAGTTTGAGAAACACTGAACTAAATGATGGAAACCCCAACCGGAAAAAAAAAAACAAAACAAAACAAAAAAACAACAACAACAACAAAAAAAGAAAAAGGTATTTCTAAACAGCTTTGGAGGATTCTGGACAACAGACAGGAAGCTGAATGCATCCTCTGAAGGAAAAGAGGAAAATGTTCCCCCTTTCCCCAAAAAATCTTAGCTGGTCAGTTATCCTTCGTTAATCATGTCCACACAGTCCTTAATCACACGACTTTAGAAAGACTCCATTGTGAAAGTGGCCTCCCAAAGCAAGGATGGAGATTGGGTTTGCACGAAATACCACCAGCTGAGAAAGAAGGGCCTCAAAGCTCAGCAGGGCTCCCCACTACCTGCAGCCCTGCCTGCTGCTTACAGCCTCTGCATAGCTTTCCGGACTTAGGAAAATGGAGCTGTTCATTTTAGTCAGAAGATGAGAGCTGAAATCGTGCAGATATTGTAGATTATTGGAGTAGTCAGTCGGTTTCCGGTCTGCAATGCAAACCCTAATCTCTCTAACCCTGCTAACTTTAGGGTCCATGTAGATAATGGCTAATCAACTCTGAGATTCATTGAAACAGAGATTCATGGAGCTGGAGGAAATGTCTGTGAATCTGACAGTAATGCTAAAGGAATAGAACATGCAGGCGACCAAGTGACCCAGGTTGTGAAAAATAAATATGATCTTGTGAGGTGATCGTGACACCGCTTTTCAAGGCTGCAAAGGGTTAAAAGAGAAAAAGAGACAGAGAAAAAGATGAGGTTTTCAAAGCAATATAAAATTTACAGCTTCCCGGTTTACAGTCAAGTGAATTTAAGACCCCAGGAGGAAAGCTAAGGACCTTGAGTCTTAAGTTGCTTAGGCATTTCAGATGATGTTATACTCAACATGCATCCTATTAATATTGGGGGCTATATTTCCTTTTTCTAATTCTTAATATTTGATCTTTTTCAAACTGAAAAAACATAGTCTGTATCCCTGTTGAATTTACCAGGGAGAAATTCTTTTAAAGACACAGCAGTATATCAGTAGAATTTGTTGGACCTCCTGCATTCACCTTAGAAATGGCCCTTATACGCGCACACCCCATGTATCATTAATTGATTTTAATACTTCATTAGTAATGAGTTCTCCTAGAAGTTGTATTTCTGTACTACTGGGAAATCATCTTTTTTTTAAAAGGCAAATCAAAAATAGAAAAGGTTAGTCCTCTATTATTCTTACGCCATAGAAAGTATTGGGTGCAATTCTGTTTTAATAGCAAAATAAATGGTATAGTGATGATGTTTCACACTAATAAATTAAGTTTGGGTCACCAATGTAAAATAGAAATGTTTCTGATAGTTATGGCCTGGAATACAGAATCTGAAAAAGAAGTACAACTGCTCTGGAAAATGTTTCTTTGTATTTAAAAAAGGAGGCTATCATTTTAACATTTCTCTTAACTTTGCTAAAAATAATAACCATGACAGAACGCTTTCTCCCCTAATAGGGATGCCGATGGAAAAAGTAGCTAAAGAGCCACAGTGACCCCTGGTGGGAAGAAGAAGAATCCTTCTCCACGCACAGTGAGTAGCTGACTACAGGGTTTGGGGGCAAAACATTCTCCTTCTACAAATGGAATCAGAAGCAAAGTATAGTATTGTGGATTCCAAAAAATAAATCAGTGTTCACCCCTGGACCTTATTTCCTTAGTTATTATTAGTTTCATGGTTTTTTAGGTGATAGTTTACGTAGTTGCAATCATGCCATATGCATCTTACTTGATCTTTTAATAAGACAACCCAAGTATTTCCCTATGTTATTAAAAATATTCATAAGCATCTTTTATGATGTATTATAATTTGCGTCACCTTTTTATTTTCTAAGAAACTTTAAGGGAATTTAAGACTTTTTTAAAATATTTTATTTATTTAGGGAATCCCTGGGTGGCTCAGCAGTTGAGCATCTGCCTTCGGCCCAGGGCATGATCCTGGAGTCCTGGGATCCAGTCCCACATCAGGCTCTCTGCATGGAGCCTGCTTCTCCCTCTGCCTGTGTTTCTGTCTCTCTCTCTCTCTCTCTCTCTCTCACTCTGTGTCTCTTGTGAATAAATTTTTAAAAATTAAAAAAAATTTTATTTATTTACTTTAGAGATAGAGAGAGAGTGAGCATGAGCAGGAAGAGGAGCAAAGGGAGAGGAACAAGCAGACTCCCTGCTGAATGCACAGAGCCCCATGCAGGGCTCAGTCTCATGACCCTGAGCTCACGACCTGAGCTGAAATCAAGAGTCAGTCGCTTAACAGACTGAGCCACCCAGGCACCCCTGAGAATTAAAAATACTTTAAAAGGAACAAAAATTTTGCAGAGAAATCCAAATGAGATTAGCAAAGCATTGTAAGATAAGGAAAGTCCTTGGCTTTAAGAAACTCATAGAGTTGATTTGTAATCAAAGTATCAATTGTTCAGTAGTCCCCTGCTATGTTCAGATTGCTAAGGTCTGACAAGCTCCCAATGAAGGACCCAACCAAAGAAGTGATGTGGGAGGGATATGGTCAAGGTGATTAAAGGCACATGATATGAACATGCAAGGCAGTGCACTGAAGTACCAAGCTAAGGAGATCAGGAGGGTGAAAGCACCAAGCCCTCTCGACGAGCAATCAGGGAACCATCAAATAGATGGACAGCTGAAGAGGAGAGGGAAGCTATATTCCACAAAGAGTGAATAACCAAAAAAATTACAGAGGCAGGAGCTGGAATGGTTTTCTCCAAGGATGGAGAATAGAACCAGCAGAAGTTTCTTTGTAATACAAAGGGAAGAGGGTGTGGAGAACAAGTACTGAGTGTCATCCGTGTCCCAGTCCATATCCGGAGGCGTATGTGCTCATCTTACTTATTTATCACAGCCTTGCAATTATGGGTGTCTGTGACCCCATTTTCAGATGAGGAAAGCGAAAGGCCCAAAGAGGGGGGATTCTTGGCCAATTTGTGGAAAAGACAAGATGGAAACAAAATCAGTTGTTCTGTGTGGACTGTATTTTCTAAGGTGAGAAGATCTTATCCTTTCATCTATTCAGTTGGAAAAAGAAATGCTTTTAACATACAAAGGACTGTAGAGCACTTCGATCAACATTCTGTCTCGGTGATCACAAATGTAGTATATGTAGCTTTGAATATGTAGCAATTAAATGGCCTAAACTCTTTCAGATTCCTCAAACCACAGCTTTCTCTTGTAAGTGGAATTTATGAAGGCTGAAAACTAGGATACTGAGAGTCAGGCTGCTAAGTCAGCCTTTGGAAAGTTGCAGGGAGGGTAAATCCCCTATTTCCCTCCCAAAGCAGAAGGACGAAAAGGGGGGAGTGTGAGCAAGAACAGCAATGCTGCCTCTTGGGATGGTGTTCAGTTGTGCTGGAGCTGCTCTCAGGCAGCCACACACACCCACGATACTCCTGTGAAGAAGAAAACTAACATTTAGAGCACCCCCATCAACTGCCATATGCCCTTCACATATGTTTATTCATTTAATACCCACAGTACCCAGGGTCAGAGTCCTGAAAAGCTGTGACCATGCAGTTCAGATGCTCAAAGTTCTCACACTAGAAAAGTAGGACCCAACAACACAGAGTCAGTTCCAACTAATTTTTACTTGCCTCTCTGATATTCTAAAGGAAGTATGTAGGTCACAGCAACACTCTTTAAATTCCCTTTCTTTCTTTCCTTCACTTCCCTCACCAATCACAACCACTACACACCTCTCAAATTCCAAAACTCCTTGCAAAAATCCATCCATAAATACATTTTCCAAGTTAAAAACTTCTTCTCCAAAGAGAATAAAAAGATAAGCCATAGACAGGAAGAAACATACCCACTGGGAGGAAATATTTGGCAAACACACATCTGATAAAGGCCTAGATCCAAAATATATGAAGAACTCTTAATATCCAATAAGAAACCAAATAACCCAATTAAAAAGTAGGCAAAGATCTGAACAGACATCCCACCAAAGAGGACATGCAGATGGGAAATAAGCATATGAAAAGATGTTCAACATTACATTGCAAATTTAATGGCAAATTAAAACAATGAGACACCACTACCTACCTATTGGAATGGCTAAAATCCCAAACACTGACAAAACCAAATGCTGCTGAGGATGTAGAACAGGAACTTTCACTCATTAACCACTTTGGAAGACAGTTTGGCAGTTTCTCACAAAGCTAAACATACTCATACCCTACTATCCACGCAATCACACTCCATTCATCCAAATGAGTAGAAACCTTGCATCCACACACACAAAAAAAATACCCGACACACTGATATTTTAATGGCAGCTTTATTCCTAATTACCAAAAATTAGAAGCAACCAGTTGACCACCAATTGGTGAATGGATAAATAATCTGTCGGAGTTACGTACAATTGAATATTACTCAACAATAAAGGGAATTGGGCCATCAAACAACAAAAAGACATAGCAGAAAATCAAAGGTATGTTGTTAAGTGAAAAAAGCCAATCTGGAAAGGCTACATACTGTATGATTTCCACTATATAATATTCTGGAAAAAGCCAAACTGTAGAGAGAGAGGAAAAAAAAAGGAATTTCCAAGGAATGATAGGCTGAGGGGATAAGGATAAGTAGCAGGAGCACAGTGGACTTTTAGGGCAGTGAAACTGTTCTGTGTGTGACAATACTGTGCATTTGGCAAAATCTAGGGAACTTTATACGACCAAGAGTGAACTTTAATGTAAACTATGGATCTTAGTTAATAAGAGTGTATCAATAATGGTTTATCAATTGTAACAAACATGGTGCACCAATACAAGATGTCAGTAATAGAGGAAATTCGGGGTGGGGGGGGTGCAGACGTAGACACTCTGTACTTTCTGGGTTTTTTTCTTTAAACCGAAAACTGCTCTATAAAATATAGTCTATATTTTTTAAAAATGGTTTTATTCTCTAATTAGAAGTAGCTACAGGGAGCACCCCCCAAGCCCCCACTAGGTGTTGTGAGTGCCAGAGGACTAGGAGAGATACGTCCTTCTCACTGTATGGCTGGTGAGAATTTGCCCACATGATTATTGACCCTCTATCTTGGCCTCCTCTTGGCCATCATTTTGTTTACTTGGGATTAATTTCCATCCTGTCCTGCTGGTTATTCTTATGCTGATGTCACAGAACCCTGTGGTCCATGTGATGTGAGGTGATCTGATGAGAGGCCAGCACACAGCCAAGCCACTCATCCCAAGTGGGGTTCTTCAAGGAGAGACAGAACTTCCCAGGAGGTAGCAGAGGTTGCTGCAAGGGAAGCAGTGACTACAGAGTGTTCAGTGTCTTCCACAGGGATATCTTGCAAAAGAGCTCATAACTGATCAGTAGGGTCTCCAGGTTCCCAGATCTCCATCAGGGGGCAGGAACCAGGGGCAAGTCTGCCTTCAGGGAATGACCCTCCCTGCTTTGACTGATTGTTCAGAGAAATCATTCATCTGAACATGCCCCTTCCTTTGCATCACCATGAAGATTTGTTCCAAATTTACACTCAAAGTTTGGGTCTCTTTCTGAGTCTAAAGGGAAGACCTACTTTGGGAATCGCCAAAAGTAGCCTGTGCTAAAGTACTCAGCATTTTCTGAGACAGGACAAAATTTAAAATAAGTCATGTAACAAAATCCTCAAAGAAACTTAAGTAGGAGGCTCACAGAAGACACCAACCCCCAAACTGTACAGAGGATCAGTCCCCACAGCTGAGCTCAAAAATAACATCTCCTTGTTGAAAGAACTCACTTTCTGGTTTTGAGAGTTAAACATACAGATAAGCTCCTACTCAGTCCTTTCTTTTCAAGGGTTAAATCTCTCCTAAGGCTCTGAACACCCTCACTCATCTTGTCTGAAAATTGTCAGTCTGCCAAATCACTCAAGAGGAAATGTTTAGAATGCAGTACGTACGTTTTTAGTTTATCGTTTTGCCATCTGTTCAGGAAAACTATCAACACGAGCACATACATATACATTGTCCTCCAGTCTTCTACTACCTAAGCAGTAAACACCAACAGAAGTTTAGCAGCGAGCTATTAGCAGCCCATGACCTTTTCACTGATACGCAGAGAACATTGCCTAGACATACAAAATGCACTGGATTAGATAGGATGCCAAACTAATGGATACGTTCCACAGAGAAAATCATATTTCTCATACAACCTCAATTAAAATAAAAATGGAAAAACATAGAATTGGAATGCTTTTAAAAAGACATCTTTCCTACAAGAAATATAACAGTGATAATCATTTTAGAGCAATTTCTACTGATTTACAGTATTTACCATGGACATATTCTCTTCATAATTTTCAAATTGTTATGTAGAAGCTTTTCTTTATTTTTACTAGTAAGGAAGGGTATTAAATTTACTTAATGTTTCCTGAGTGCCTGTTTTGAGATTATTGCTCATTATATCCTCCTTGTAAACATATGGAGAATTTTATAATCCCCTTAAAATACAGTAACTCTACCCAGAGAAAGAACGTTCTCTGATAACCCTAATTTAAATATACATTTCTCTAGGTTTTGATCTTTCATATTATTAAAGATTCAATCCTTTCCTTATAGATTTGATTTAAATTTCAGCTGATTTTTTCTGAATTTAAAGCAAAGATCAATCTAAACAAGATTGAACAGAGTATATTGATGAGATTGCTGACCTAGCTGAGCCAAGAAATAAATAAAGTGAGAAGAGATGGTTGGTTCTAGGTTTATTGAATCTTGACTAAATTTAAGCAAGTTATTACTTCTCATACACAATCTCAAATAAAATTAGGAATATGATACCCTTACAGAGTAATTGTTCATTTCTTGGGATGGTTCATTCAGCCTGATAATGACTGGTCCTAATGAGACCCGCAGTGGGGATTTGAACCTCAAATAGACCAGCTTGCTTTGCACCAAGAAAACCTCCCTTGATTGCCCCCATTAAGCCTCTCAAAGATGTATCACTTATGTTGCCATGGATACCAGGAAAGAAGTATGAGTGGATCTATGCAAATCCATAATCACTAATCACTTCTGGAAAAATCAATCAGAACTCAGGTCTTGCTGAAAATGATCCATAGCATCATTTTGAATAGAAACAAATGTACCTTTCTCTTACATTGAAATAAAAATTCTGAAAGCTAAAGCTCACTGACATGTGTCAGGCTTTGCCTTAACCGCCATGTATGCTTATTCATGGAAGACAGTAACGTCAGTCAACACCGTAACTACCTTCACATTCAGTTGTAAATCCAACTGAAAGGAAATTATTGCAAAGCATATTTTATTTTCTAATATACTAGAACCCTACCTTGATTTTAGCTAGATAAACAAAAGATAAAATTAAAGCATTAGGAGATTCTCTTTAGAAGCAAGCAGGGGAATATTTCTGCCCAAATCCCTATAGTGTAAAGACAAAAGTGGATGATTAACATGAAGGCACCATTTACTGAAAATCTGAACATCATTAAATTAATATATATTTTTAAGCCCCAGCCATGAGCCAAGCCCTCAAATTATTCAAGAAAATTCAATACCTGCTATTTTCAAAAAGCTTACACTCCGCTTAGGAAAATGAGACATACATACATCAAAACAACTTTTGAACAGCAAAGATGGTGTCTAGTACATTCTGGGAAAAATGACACGGGTAAGTACCATGGGGTCAGGAAACAGAAAGATCTTTGTGGAATGGAATAATTAAAGAAAGGTTTCCTGGATATGGTAAGGCTTGAGGTAGACTTGATTTGATTTGGAGGAAAGTAAAAAAAACAGGTATTGCAGGTCAGAGGAGGAGGCTACTCACTTTCATTAGAATGCTGAGGGAAGCTTCTGAGGAGATGGTGTTTAAGCTCAGATCTAAATTATAAGGAGTCAACCTGCAGGCATCATCCAAGCGAGCATGCTCTTGGGAGAAAAATAGATCGTGTTTATATGCAAAGATAGGGAGAAGGCCAATGTGGCAGATGCACAGTGAGAAGGGGGAGAGCAGTGTGGGAGAAGTTGGAAAAGCAGGTAGGGACTGATCCAATCAACTCTTTTCCACCATGGAAAAGGATTTACCTTTTATTTTCATTATAATAGAAAGTCAGTTAACTATTTTAGATTGGGTAGGGGATTCACACAGGCAAATCAGATGATGTAATTTATATTTTCCAGAGATCACTGTGGTAGCCCTGTGAGGAATGGACTGGGGAGGAAGAAGCAAGAATAGAAGCAGGGAGACTGTTAGGAGAGTCCTGGGCAGTGATATAGGCAGCAACCAGGGAGATGGCAGCAAGAGTAAAAGACGCAAAATGTCTCAAGATATATTTTGAAAGATGAACCTACAGGACCTGCCAGTGATTGTGAAGCAAAAGGACAGAGGAAGGAAAGAGCACTAAGATTGATATCTAGGCTTTTTACTTGAGCAACTTGGAGGATGGCAAAACCTCTTACTGAACTGGGGAAGACTTGAAAAAAAGAATTTGGTCAAGGGTAGGGGGAAAACCAAGAGTTCCTTATTGGACATGTTTTTTTACACACGTTGTATGTTTGTATCACTCAGGGGTAGGAATTATCTGCAGAAATTTGGTAGAAAGGGCCTAGCCACTGAAGTGTTTGTTTTTTTAATAAAGCAAGATTCTCAGGGAGGAGATGGCCATTCAGGGCTGATAGAGCTCCTCAAATCCTGTCTCTTTCCTGGTCAAGCACCAAAAACTAAATGACTTTTTTCTTATGGTCACCCTATGAAGACAATATGTGCTCCATCTCCAACTTCTGGATGTCTGTATCAAGATTGAATATTTCTCAGAAATCTCCAGAAGACTTTGATTAATATCCCTCATGGTTACCAATAGCTGCAAGGGAGTCTGAAAAATGTAGTCCTTAGCTGTGCACATTGCTGCCCCAGACAATATTAGGGTTCCATTGGAGAAAGTGGATACTGGGAAAGTAGCCTAGCTGAGTGAGCCACAATATCTAAATTCAAATGGAAAGAAGATAGGTGGGTCTATCTGGAGCCCAGGCAATCAGTTAGAGATCAAAAGAATCATTATCTGCCTATAGAGATTATTTAAAGCCATGGGGTTGAGTAAAATTAGTTAGATAAAAAGTGAAGGAAAAAAAGAGGGCTCCAGGTTGAGCCTGGAAATCGTCCAACATTCTGAGTCCAGTAGAGGAGGTAGCAAAGAAGATTGAAATGAGCAGTCAGAAAAGCAACCAGAAGGAAGTGATGAACACTGCTGAGAGGTCATGTTAGAGAGGACAGAAGAGGAGCCACGGGATGGAATTGTTTGTAATCGTGAGAAGGGTGGTTTCAGTAGAGCAGTGAACTCAAGGGCAAGACTGGAGTGATTTGCCAAGTGAGTGGAAAGCCAGAGAGTGGGCTGAGCTAGACAATTATCCCAAGAAGCTTTACTATAAAAGAAACTGAGATAAAGCAATGATAGAGGAATGGGACTTCAAGATGAGTCTTTCGTTGTTGTTAGTAAGTGGGAGTTCTAGAACATGTTTCTCTGCTGATGGAAGACCCTGAGTTCCAAGTTGAGAGACTGAGAGTTAATTTTGGAAACATTGTGAGTCTGTAAGCCAGAAAATGACATGATGAAGTCAGTGTTTTAGGAAGATTCATCTGAAAAGAGCTGCCCATAAATTGTATAAAATTGGAAAAGTATACATAGCAATGAAAAGTGCTGGATGTCACCCAAAGGGAGCTGACTAATGCAACAGAAAATGGCCTTAAAGAGGCTCCTGAGCTAAGTCAGCTGTGAGTCTTTCAATGGCTAAAGAATGGGTCCCAGAAGGGGCATTCTGAATTGATGCTTCTCCAAAAGGCAAAATTTAAACTTAAAGTCTGCCTTTGAAAGACTACCATAAAAACTCCAAACACTGTAAAATATCTGAGAGTAAAATACTGAAGGCATCACTAAAATCTGCTAAATATTAAATGGATGAATGTGTTGGATCAGCACTTATTTTTCTTCTCGTAATTTATAGAGCTGTGTAAATGTATATGGTGCTTTATAGAACATAAAGCACAAAGACAGAATTCCTGTCCTGTGAAGTTTACAGTCTCATTCAGACATAAACTATAACACCAGATGATGACCCCTAAAATATTTTTTCAAAAAAAAAATTTTTTTTTCAGCCAAAGTGATTGGAGAAAACACAAGTGACACCAACAGAGTGGATCGATGTTTTACACAACCGTCCCACAGCCCAGCAGAAAACCTTGTTAGAGATCACAGTTACTTACCAAAGCCATTGTGTGTGGGGGAGGGTGTGGGGGTGTGGGTGGCATATACATTTTGAAATATTTGGAAAGGAAAATGTGTTTATTTTCATGGCTCCTCTCTGACACTCCTCTGGTAACAACTGGGATTTATTAAAAGACTTATGTTGTAGAATATTAGAAGTGTGCAGGCCATAGCAATCAAGCTGTCCAATCAACTCACTTTTCAGATGGAGCTGAGACCCAACCAGGTGACAGTGAAGTAACTCACTCAAGGTCACCCCACCAATCAGCAGAGCTGGAACTGGAACATGCAAAGCCACATGCATGGTCTGCTACTCTTCCCCTTCTCTCTTTTAGAAGTACATCAACCCCTCTAAGTGCCACTTGTTTGTATCCTCATTGATTTTTGTGAAAATCATGTGATGCTTTTATGCTGTTTCCTCTGAAATTCATGTACATTATGCTGCAGTGCAACAAAAGCATCAATGAAGGCGATCAGGATCTGCTTCCTAAGGTCCAAATCCCAGATTCTGATGGCCCAGAATCAAAGGCTGGCTCTATTTAACATGGAGCCAGCTCTCAAGGAAGGCTTTGGTGTTACTTGAGTCCATGTTTAATGTTTTTCCCCCTACAAATCAGGTGGTGCCCACTCTCAGCAGTCATATTCTAATCAACCTAAAAAATGTAGAAAAAACTTGCAGTTTCTGGGCTCGGGGTGCCTAAAACAGCAGCCTACAGAAAACAGCATACAATATGTGGTAGATTAATTGACTGTGAAATTACAGTTTAAGCAACAAAGCTTTTTAGGGTGTTAGGAATGTAAAGAAGCATGTAAACAAACTGATTTTCATTATTTGTTGAAGTAAAACAGTTTGCCTCTTCCCCATGCCTCTTTTTCCTCCTTTCTCTTTATAAATGTCTTAGCAAGCTCTGGGATCATGCCATTTATAAAGCTTTCCTAAACACCACTCCCTGAAAAGGGAGCTTTCTTTGTAGAGGTGATGGGTGATTCTTAGCTAAAGGCATGTGCGGAGGTTCTGTGAATGTTAAAATCTAAAAAAGCGCTACACAAATCAAAGGTATTATATTAATATTATTATGATGAATAAAAGGTGAACCGTCATTATTGCTGGGCAATTTTGTGATTGTCTGGCACTTCACAACGGCAAACAACAAGAGAGAAAATTAATCCAGACAACTCTGGAAAATGAGGAAAATGAAAGCTAGTAAGGGGAGGTGATTTGTCCGGAAACCCACCACTAGTTAGAGGCTGAACTGGAGACAGAACCTTAAAAAATGTAAGGAATTATAAAACCACACCCCTAAGGAAGTTCTCCTGTGATACTCTCAGATCTTCGTGTGATACCCTGCACTAAACCATACCTGTCAGGTCCTTCAGTCTTGCCCAAGAGTAGCCCAGTGACTGAAGGTGTCTAGGACTAAAGTCAACCATCAAGAAAGATTAGCCATTACTACACCTGTGTTCTCCAAAGCTAAAGCCAGGAGAGATGAAGCAACTATTTTGGAGAAGAGATGCTATCATAATATTTATTCCATGGCACTTAGCCTACGATCACAGCAGAATAAGCAACATAAATGCACTCCATCAGATACAAAAAAAAAAAAAAAAAAAAAACACACACACACAAAAACAAAACAAAAAAACCCTCATTTTTCAAAACGTTCATTTGTTCCATTTCATCAGAATTCTACAGCATGCCCAATTTGGCTTTTGTATTTCCAAACACCATATTGGTTTCCTACATGATCATCCTTCGATAGGGTACAAGCCCAATGATTCTGCACAGCCTGTTTGATGAACAGTCTATTTCTTATTGGCTTTAATATGATCTGTTGCCTCTTTTGTATCATCCAGTAAGGAATAGAGTAGCCAAAATTTTCAGCAAGATTCATGGGATCTTTTGTATTGAGAATAAAAGAATTCATTGCAAACTTAAAGTCAGGCTATAAATATCTTCCCCCAAATTTAAGTTTTTCAAAATATTGCCAACTCTATGGAGGCTAGTTACAGATATGACGATAGGGCAAGGCTCCTAATCACCAGGAACAAATGTAGGATCACAAAGCCATCAATGTGTGACTTCCAGTTCTCATGTATATATGCTAACTGAGAGAGAGAGAGAAGCAGGCATTTATGAAGCTCATGGAAATATACTGTGAGTGATAAGGGAAGAAAGAGGCAGAAGGTAGAGTGTGTCTCCTGCCTACCTGCCTTCTTCATACAATGGGCAGTGCAAATGCCCAACACACATGGGTCCATTCTCTCCATAAAGTCCCAGTGGGTTGTTTTCCTCACTTGGGCCCTTGGTCAGCAAATCCCAAAGAAACATTGGCTTTTCTCATAGCAACAGGGTTTTCCTCCTAAGCAGTTTGTATGAGCTACAGTGAGAACCCCCATAATGGCAGATATGACTGTTCTGGTCTAAAAATGAACTCTCCAAATTTGGCCAGGGAGGGAGATGACAAAGCCCAACCTCAGAATTTCCCAACTGAATCAAGAAACAATAGTGGTCATTTATTCATTTGCTCAGCAAATATTTATTGAGTGTCTACTCTGAGCCAGGCACTGTTCTGAGTGTAGGGACAATGAACAAACAGACTAGAAAAGTGGGTAAGTATATAGTATGTTAGAGGGTGATAGATACTATGGGCAAAAATTAGGCAAGAAAGAGAGATAGGACTTGGGAAGGTGGGCCAGTTTGCAATTTTAAATGAAGTGTCCGAGGAAAGTCTTACTAAAAAGGCAACATTTGGGATCCCTGGGTGGCGCAGCGGTTTGGCGCCTGCCTTTGGCCCAGGGCGAGATCCTGGAGACCCGGGATCGAGTCCCACGTCAGGCTCCCTGCATGGAGCCTGCTTCTCCCTCTGCCTGTGTCTCTGCCTCTCTCTCTCTCTCTCTCTCTCTCTGTGACTATCATGAATAAATAAATAAAATCTTTAAAAATAAAAAATAAATGAAACCTCAAAAAAATAAAAATAAAATGGCAACATTTGAGTAAAACTCTGTAGGAAGTGAGTGAGTGAACCAGGCCACTATGGGGGGGGGGGGGGGTGCTGCAGCAGAGGTAAGAGCATGTTCGAAGGCCTGAAGGCAGAGCATACTCGCATGTTGGAGGAATTGCAAGGAACCCGGTGCGGTTGGAATGGAGAAAAGCAAGGGAGAGTAGTAGGTGTCAGAGGACAGAGAGAGAACGTGTAGAGGCTTGTAAATCACAGTAAGGACTTTACTCTGAGTGACATGATCCGACTTACATTTTTTTGAAAAAAATTGTTCCAGCTGCGGTGGTGAGAATAAACTGAGCAAGAAGGTCGGCGTTGGGGTAGAGGAGGAGACCAATCAGGAAGCTATTACAGATGATGGTGGCTCAGACCAGGGAGGTAGCAGTAGTGATGGAGAGATTGATAGATAAAGCAGATGAGATTGGCAGATAAATTGAATGAAGGGCATAAAAGAAAGGAGTCAAAGACTTCAAGGTTTTGAACAGGAATAGCTGGAATGGGGAACTGAAATGGGCAATCACAAGTCTAGTGTGGGACATGTTAAACTTGAGTGGCTTCTCAAAAATCCAAATGAAGATACTGTGTGTAAGGATCTGGATAGGCAGGTCTAAAACTGGGTGGAAGGGATCCAGGGTGGTCTATAAATGTCAGTCTCTAATATAAAGCCTCTCTACCTACTTACCCAGCTTCCTTGGTGTCTCTTTATATTTAGAACTTGATTATTTCTTCACACTTTTTGATTTAAAGGGGCCATAATCCTATGAACTTTAGCCGTTTGGTGTTTTTCCTTGTGCAGAAATGTCTTAACTTCAAGGCCCAAATGAGTAACTGGAAGGGGAAATTACTACCATTCTAATATTTCTTAGAAATAGAGAATTTATATTTTTCCTTGAAGGAGACTTTATTTTTTGAAGAAGGCTCTTTAAAAAGAAAAGTAAGGAATTCACTGGTAGAATTATTGTAAAATTTAATTATAAAATTTAATTTGTGACTGTCCTCACAGTAGTTTTGTGAAATATTCTCAACATTTCATCGCTATGACACTGGGAACACTCAGTGTGTCATTATTTGCATTGTTATAAAAAGTTCCCATTAGACTCAGTTTCCTCAATACAAAATCCTGTGGGTGTTTTTCAGTAAAATTTGAGGATGCATTATTGCTACACTGGCATTTTGAGATCTAAAAGGACTTTCCCTGGTCATCCAGGCCATGCATTTGCCTCCCTTCAGGAATTTGATAATCCAGAAATCATTCTTTCTCTTGCTTTAGCCTCTCTTCCAAAAATCTCCTTAAATCCACCTGTGATTAAATTTTAAGGAGGAGAATCTTTCCTCGCCAGACTAAGATATTATTCAGGAGCCAATAAACCAATTTGAGAACTCCTAACTGTTTCCTATTGATTTTTGCAAAATCTGAGGTTGCCATACTGAGTAGACAGCACACCGCACAGCTCAGGGAATGGCCATGTTATACAAAAGGCAAGAAACTTCTCCTGGACTTGGAGTCAGAAGAGGTCTGTTCTGGACACAATAATGTCCTTTGCTTGGTTAGTGACAACGACAATGGCAAGTCAGTCCTAAACTGTAAATAAACAAAAGTAAATCCTACCTACTTAACAAAGAAGTTGTGAGATTTCTCCATGCTTAAAACCAAAGGAATTAATTTCTTCCTATATACTCCTCATCTGCCAAATAAATATCTTGAACTTTCCTCTATCATGCCAGTCTCAGTTAATTAAAAACATAAATAGGTACAAGCAATTGGGTCCCTTTCATATCAGGTTCACCCAAAATATGGCACAACATATAAATAAAATGTATCTTTCTACATACCCTGATTTTGTTTTTATTTAGGACATCAAAATGACTTCTAGAGCAGAGGTTAGCAAACTTTCTGTAAAGGACCAGGTAGTAAATATTTCAGGCTTTATGAGCCATAAACTTTGTTACAACCACTTGACTCTGCCATTGTAGCATGAAAAGAACCATACATATTATGAAAATAAATAGGCATAGCTGTGTTCAAACAAAACATTATTTACAAACACAGGTGACAGACTAGGTGCAACCCACAGGCTGTAGCATATTGACTCTGGCTCTAAACCTTAGGCCTAACCTCTTCTTTCTTATTTCTGCAAATGTAAAACTCTAAGTATTCATTAAACAAATACTGAATTTGTTCCTTTCTTTATAAATTCTGGATAAATTTAAATTCCAGATGTGAGACTCTTACATAAGGGACATCAGTAGAACCATTTATAATAAATATAATAATCCCAGTAATGGCTTACAATGAATCAAAAAAATCATTTACCCAGATAATGCATTGTATCCAACAAGAAGTCTCATTCAGCGACGCCTGGTGGCTCAGTCTGTTAAGTTTCTGCCTTTGGCTCAGGTCATGAGTCCTGGGCACCCTGCTCAGAGGGGAGTCTGCTTCTCCCTCTTTCCACTCATGTTCTCTCTCTGTGACTGTCTCAAATAAATAAATAAAATATTTTTTAAAAAGAACTCTCAGGCAGCCCCGGCGGCTCAGCGGTTTAGCACCACCTTCAGCCCGGGGTGTGATCCTGGAAACCTGGGATCGAGTTCCATGTCAGGCTCCCTGCATGGAGCCTGCTTCTCCCTCTGCCTGTGTCTCTGCCTCTCTCTCTCTCTCTTTCTCTGTGTCTCTCATGAATAAATAAATAAAATCTTTTTTAAAATTAAAATAAATTTTAAAAATTAAAAAGAATTCATATTCAAAAAAAGCATATGTTTATGATATCATCTGCCAGGATAAGAAAATACACCAGCTACATTTGTAATATGTTTTCAAACTTTAGCAGTTTACCTACATGTTACATTTTCCACTTTTGTTCAATGAAAACATTCTTAGCTTGTACATAGAGGTATCAGAAATAACAGTTGGAGATTTTAAAAAATACATTTACATTTTAGCAACCCATAAATAAGGACTTGAAGCATCAGTGAATGCTTCTGGTTATAATTATAAAATTCCTAGAACAATAGAATTGCAAGAATAGAACAGGATCTCAGAATTTCTGAGTTTCTTCAATGAGCTGTTCTAACTCTTCCCTACTGAAACACTACCAACATGTCGATGCTAATTTATTTGGAGGTTACAGAGACTATGGAAGCCAATCTCCAAAATGGCTCCAAGGAACCCCATCCCTGGGTGTGTCCCTTCCCACTCTGTGCCAGGGTTGATCTGCATGACCAACAAAATAATGTATAGGTGATAGTATATAACTTTTGAAGTTAGTTCTAGAAGACAGTGGTGAGGAAATGAGACAAATATTCTACCAAAATTCCCATGAACGAACTTGTAAGTCAATCCCCCAGCCCATCAAAAAACAGCACCCTGGTCAGCTTGACTACAACCTCCTGAGAAGCCCAGAGCCCATCCACCCAGCTAAGGTGCTCCTGAGTCCCAACACTTAGAAACTAGGTGAGATAACACGTTTGCTTTTTTAATATACTAAGTATTGAAGTAATTAGTTACATAGCAATAGATCATTAAAGACTAGCAAATATCTAATAGGTAAATTGGTTTACATAAAAACAGATTGTGATCCATTAGCAGTTGGTATGAAAAAGACTGATAACATTCAAAGATAGACAAGAAATTAAATCTCCTAAAATGTTGCAGCTGGACCCTGAAACAGAAGTCACACTGATGAGATCTACTATCTGTGAATGTGTGTTCAAGGAGCCTCAGTTTGAGGCAATACTTCCTCCTTGAGCCATGCCCTCTGGCCCTGAAATTCCACCTTCCTTCCTTCCATCCATGTCAATGTGCAGATTTCATTCATCCTCTGTGCCCCAAACTTTTCCAGACCACTCTGACATTAACCTGTCTCTGCCTTTTTTCAACATCTATTGCAGGTAATTCTAAAGCACAGAATTTATGATTATTAATTAGGAATTAGTTTATCTTCTGAAGGACCTTGAGAGCAAAGCAAGCTTTTATAAGAATTTTCTGTTTCTTATCTCACTTCCTCCTTTTCTCTTGATATTACTAATTCACCAGCAATGGGACCCAGTCTGGTGCCCATTTTAGAAATTCTAAGGCATGCTCTATGTTAGACACTGTATATAAGACTCACCAGCTTCCCATTTCTTCCAAGCTCCCTCCTGAATTCTGGGTCCCAAAGGTTGAAAACTACAACTCCCAGACTCCCTTGCAGCTACAATTCTCCATATAATTTATGTTCTGCCAGTAAGATGCACTTGTGTGAGGTTTGGAAGGTAGAAAAGACACGGAATTCCTACTTTTTCAGTTGTGACTGGGGAGAAAGCTGGAGCCAGCTTGAGTAACTGCAGTCCACCAGCTTCCAGACTGTAAGAAAGTTATAAAGGCAGTAATGATGGCAGTAACAGTGGTTTTCCAACCTCAGGCCATAGCTCAGATATGTGATCTTGATTCAGAAAGTCCAGAGGCAACCCCTGCCTCCAAGCCACCTTCTGATGATTTATAAGCACTAATTACTTGCAGAAAATCCCTTCCTGGACAAGATGCTCATTGGTTTCTGTTGCCTGCCTAGAATCCTGACTGATATATAATTTTATTTTTTTAAGCCTATGCTGATGACCTAGCAAAATTTTTTATTTCACTTATTCATCTACTCAACTCTTGATGGACATTTACTGAGTGAATAGATGAGAAGAAAATAAGGTCCCAGAGGAAATATAATGATTACAGTTTTTACTAATATGCTTGTCCTATTTTATGGGGATGATATGTAACCCCAGGTGGGGAGCCAACATCAACAGACAATATGGAATCCAAGCTTGGCAGTTCAGAATACAGGCTCAATGCTTCCTTCAGTACTCTGATTGGTGTTAGTGAAATGTCAGGTAAGGGAACTGAGCTTTCACTGTGTGTTGATTACATTAATTGCTTCTGATCAGAGCAAATGAACTTATTACTTTGAATAAGTAGAAGCAATGAGAGAGAGTCAAGTGGAGTATGTGAAGACTAACTTTAAGTTTTTCTTAAATGCTTTGCAGTGGGACAAACCTGTTTTGTTACCATAAAATCTATGACAACATTTCAGTAATTGCTATAGTCCTTTGAGGACAATTTAAAGGAGTAAAATTATTTTCAACGCCTCCACTTGCTTCAGCAAATTTTGAGGAGGAAAAAAAAAACATTAATAGAAATTCACTGGCCAGGTTTTTGAGAACGTGGGCCATCCAAATCATTCCAGCAAAGCTCTCCTAAACTACTATGAGGCATAGAAAATTATTGCTACTTAAATGTTTAATGTTAAATAAAGTTGGCATATTAATTTTCAATCAAATTTATGACAATCCAATTATACTTTTAAGTGTTATGTGTATACCTGATACTACATTCTAATGTACAACTACGATCAAAGTATATAGTACATTTATGCCCATTTTTACAGCATTTGGATCACAATTTTATTATTTTAAATGATTATAAATGTTTTTAGTAGCTGTAGCTTTATCATATTGTTAAGAAGGTTTATAATTCCATCGTGCTCAGAGCTGAATATGAAGCACATACCCAATTACAACATGTTTTTTCTATGTGAAAATATAATTTTCTTCATACACTGTGATGCATTGCGGTCAAACTTAGGCACTGCCTCTACTTTTTTGCACATCTCCCACAGGACTTAGAAGAGTCCAGGATATAAAAAGGTGTCTAATACTTTCTTGTTGCTGGAATAAATGCTTCAGTGTGTGTACATCAGTAAAAACATTCTGTATCTGAAAAACTAATGATTTTCTGATTTGACATGCTCTCCTCCTCCAACTATCTTTCATTCATGTTCTTCTACATATCAGAGGGTTAGTTTTCGGAGCCCAAGGACAGTCCCTGATGAACTACAGATACTAAATCATGGGTCTGGTAGAAATTAAAATGGCTTCCCCAGCAAATCTCCCTTTCTTGTCCCTATTCTAAGTGAACCTTGTACAACTGCTATCCGAGCCTGTGCACTAGCTTGCACTCATGTCTCACTGCCTCAGTGTCACCTGCCTCCATCACTCTGTCATTCATTCCACCATCATGCATTTGGACCCATTACATGCCAAGCACTGGAAAGGCAGTCGAACATGTGGTTGAGAAGACGGGCTCTGAAGTCAAACTGAATGTTCATAATCCTAACTTCACCTGTTACTAGTTATGTGGCATTGAATGAGTGACTTAACCCTTATAGGCCTATTTCCTTATTGATACAATGAAGATTAAATTAGTATCTACCTCACAAGGGTATTTTAAGGATTAAGGGAGCTAATGTTAATCTTTTAGGATAGCACACTGGCACACAGCAACTGCTGAATAAATAGTACTAGTCTTGGGGATACAAAATTGAATGAGTAATCTCGCCCTTGGGGAAATCACAGCCTAGTAAAGGAAGCTATAATCACCAGTCATTACCTACAATGTAAGTGTGACTAAAGGAAGTTCGGACAGAACAAAATGTTTAAATTAGACTGAAAGCCTGCAGGCTTTCTACAGGAGTCGACATTTGAACCACACTCTACAAAAAAAGAATGAAGATATTGCAGCCAGGGACTACCACATTCCCAAGGTCTGGAGCAAAAAGCCAAAAATGGCCAAAGGGATGGCCAATGATTAGTGCAGCTGGAGGAGGAGTGGTAGCCAGAGAAAATGGTAGAGAACAGACCTTGCATGCCACCTGAAAGGTGTGAACTTTAACAATAAAGTCAGAAGCACCATTGAATAACTTGGATTTTGAAAAGATCTTTATGGCCCTTAGAGTGGAAATTGCAGATGTTTCAGGCAGTTCCAAATTTCAAGATTTGCAGAAAAAGGGTGGGAAACAACCACCTTACCCATTCTCTTCTTATTATCTAGAGTCATTGTACCCAGTACAACTTTGTCAAATATCTGACCCATGTCGTCTCTCCATGCCAACCTTAATACCCTTAATGCAATTTACTCAAAATAACTTTAAAATTACACATGGATTCTATATTCTAATATGTATGCTATACTAAAAGGGAACTTTAGACCATCCATATTTGATAAGCTCTACTAGAAAATTAGTAATGTGGCAGCTCCCATTGTTCTGTGAATTTCCATTCATTCATGAGGTGAATCTGCCCAAAGATACAGATGAGGATCATAACTCTATTTTTAACTTCCTATTCTTCCCAAGTGAAAACAGGTTAATTATATTTCAGAAGTAACCTTTTCCTTCCTTTAGATTGGTAATGGTGTCAAATAATTTCATAATGGTTAATAAAATTCCCATTAGTGTTATGAATTACATTAGTGTGAATCTTTTCCAAAGTCTTAAAATGTTTTAGCTGATATTTTAACTGTCTTAAAATTATAACATAAAGTACTTTTACAAAATTCTCTCATGGTTCAATCCCAGCTCACCCAAAACCAGCAATCTTAACCACTGCTTCATATTAATTCAATTCCTCCTTTCTCTTACATAAAGCATGTAGTAATTCTATATCTGAGGCTCTTACTACTTCTATTCCTCTGTATTTTTATACAGATCGCTACATTGCAAATAACAAGACTTAATTGTCCCAGGAGGATCCCTATGACTTGGACACTCTGTGCATGCTTTCTACAACAGTGAATGTTAGGTGGAGAAAAAGAATTGCTTCCACACCAAGTGAGAGCACTGAAGTACCCACTTCTGCTTTCCCATTACAACCACTGCCCATCCCTAAAAGCCATCCTTTCTCAACAAAATGCTGCCTCACCCAGACTTGGATGTTTATGGGTTCCATGCCTTTCATTGGATATAACAAATACTTTGATAGCAATTCATTATTTAAATTACTCTAGATATCCCTTTGGTATCCAAATGAGTAGGACTATGGCTACATGACTGTAAAATATTTATTTGATAATAAAATCTCAATTAGCTCCTGGGACACTTAATTCTTCCCAAGGTAGGTAACAGATTTGTTAAAGTTTTCACATACGTGCCAGAATTAATGTACAGTAGGTATACCCTTAATATTTTTGACCTGTGGTATGTTGTATTGATTGTTTCTTGCTTCATAACAAACTACACAAACTTAGTAGCTTAAAACACCCATTTTATGAGCTCGCATTGTTGTGGATCAGGAGTTTGGGCACAGCATAACTGAGTTCTCTAGTCAGCATCTAACAAAGCTGCAGTTAAGGTGCTGGCCAGGCTATATGCTCATCTAGAGGCTCAAGTGTGGAAGAGTCTGCTTCTAAGTTTATTTAGTTGTTGACAGAATTCATTTCCTTGCACCTGTGTGACAAGGGCCCCGGTTTCTTAGTGTAGTCAGCTAGAGGCCACCCTCAGGACCAAGAGGCCACCCTCAGGACCAAGAGGCCAGCCCAGCTCCCTGCCACATGGCCCCCTTGACAAGCAGTTCACAACACAGATTTTCTTCTTCGAGATCAGCAGGAGAATTTTTTTCTCCAATTTGTTAAGACAGTGTCATATTTAACAAAACATAATCACAGGTGTGACGTTCCATCATCTTTGCCATATTCTATTGGTTAGAAGGAAGTCAGAGATTCCACCTACACTCAAAGGGAAGGGATTCAAGGACATGATTCATCTGGGTTTATCTTAAGGGTGTATCCAACACATACATGTTTGAGCTACTACTTTCTTCCATTGGCATGCATTCTACTTTTTCATCCAAAAGGGAATAGAGTACAAATAACATTTCCACAACTTTATTCATTGCTTGGGATTTTGCTACTGGAAAACCATTAACATAGCACCTGAAATAATATTATTTAAAAAGAAAAAAATTTAGTACAATCCCTCCTGTGTTTTGAGACACCCTGCTGAGGTTTTGAGACACATTGCTGAGGCTTAAAAATAATTGTGAAAGCATGGCTTTGACATTTTTCAGAAAAGCAAACAGGATTTTCAGCATAGAAAAGTACCTACCATGCCTCCTATTTACTTTAAGTCAAGCCAGTAGCAGTCAGCTCAAGAATTCACTGGGTTTTTACTGAGTGTATCTGCACTTCCATCCCATAAGCATGCCTGTATTTTCTGCAGAAATCTACGAGGAGGATGTTCTCAAAGGGGTAAAGCTGGGTATAGAGTCAACACAGCCCTTTATCAAGAAATAGTAAGATTCTCTTGGTTTAAGCCAACTTTGGGCCACAGAAGGGGGGGAAAATGAGTTTGTTCTTCACGGCGTAATCTTCCAGCATGACAAACTTTGTATAGTTCTCAGGAATATTTGGCAAATTGACAATGGTACATTGGACCGTTTCTGCTCTGGGACATGTCATGACTGGAATCCTAAGAGGTTTTCATGTCAGAGCATACTGTTGATCCTCATGATTTTTTGGCTTTGCCAAATGTGATTCACAGCAAGAAGAAATTACTGGAGATTTTATATTGCAGCCTTTAACATAGGTTTAAAAAAATGAATGCTTAAAAATGTATTCGCGAGAGTGCAAAGAGAGCAGTGACTCCGTATTCTTCATTCTTGCCGCCTTTCCTTATTGCTGCCAACATTACCAGATGACCAAGGTACAGGAATATTCAGAATTATCTGAGAAGTCAACACAAAGTAAAGACTTGAGGTAACTGTCAAAATGGCTAAATAAAACTAAAGTAGAACCTCAAAAAAAAACCATTTTCTTCCATAAAAATTAGAGTTGAAATCATTTTTGCTTTAATAATGTAAATATTATGAAAAAAGAAAGGAGAAACAAATAGTATTTATTTTTTAGATAGTTTCTCAAATATTTCCTTTATTTCACCTATGTAACTAAATGTGACAAGAAAAACAAACCATTTTCTAAAAGTTGAATACTTCTCTTTCCTTCATTCACTCACTCAATATCAACAAGCCTGTAAGGTTGTCTGCTGGGCACCTCAGAAACAAAAATGGTGAGTCATTCAGGACCCTAACCCAACACATTTACATAATTTGATTTATGAAATATGTACTCAATCCTCATATATACTAAATTAAATAAAAAGTGAACCAATAGTGTAATTCCATAGAAATATGTAGATCAGTATTTATACATGCACTGCTGGGGCTCAAAAGAAAGCCTGGACAATAGTTAATGCATATTTCATTATTTTCATTTATTTTTACAAGATATGTTTATTATTAGACACCAGTTCTGTGTGCAATCCTTAGTTCAGAATAAACGTTATTATAAAAAATTGTTCCCAAAGGCTGAATTCATCATGCAAAGTCTACCAAAGTATTTACTGCTTATTTTCATTCTCTATCTTGAGCTATTTTCAAAACTAATAATGGAATCTTGCTTTCAAACAGTATCCCAGAGTCAACACAGTCTTCAAAGATAGAGGACAAAGTCAGAGCCCTGTGTTAAACTGTCAGGTGATTCTGAAGCAGGCTATTTCCTTAACCTCACGAACCTAGGGGTGAGTTGGTGGTGCACTGGGGAGGCAGCAAGAGCAGGATTGTGAGGAGGCACCAGCTTGGAGCATAACAGACTGTAGGGGAGTCTTATGTGCACACTTGGGAACCTTGCTTCACTTCCTTTGGACTCAGCTTTCTTATATCTGTAAAATGAATGTAAATACTACCCCGGAGGGGTACCCCCATGGGGTAACCCTCCATAGGATAATGTATTTGAAGCACTTTGCACATAACAGGCACTCAAAATTGGTTGTTATTTCTTCACCTATAAATTAGGGGTAATAAATAGCTCTTTGTGGGATTGCATTGGTAATGCATGAAGAAATAGGCACAGTGCCTGGTGCTCAATAGATATCAACAGACATTTATTATAGGTGAATGACAGTGTTGGTGTGGGTGTGTATACACGCATGTTTATCAAAGTGAGTGCATTTATTTTACTTTCCAAATCATCATACAGACTAAACTGAACTAAAAGAAATAAATTGTCACTTTAGTAAACATATAGAGGAAAAAAGAGGCTAGTTTTGCCCTTAGTCCCATGGCCTATACAGTCAATATAACCCAAGAAGATCCAATTTAGTTGGCACTGTAAACAATGCCCCGGGAAGCTTTTAGGTTGTTGCCATCTACTCAATAAGTCTGCTTTCTTGTTTTCTCCTTTTCTGACCCTCTGACTCATGACTCACCATCTCACTTAGGCTCTCTCTCCCTCTCTGAGATTCAGGCTTGCCCACTCTGGTTCCTAATCTCCTTAGACAGTTTTCATTCCCTAAATCTTTTATAAGGTAATGCCAAATAACGCATGAATATCTATTAATTGGAATAATACAGTTTGATATTTACAGCAATGTCTTTGAGATTGAATTAAGATCTTTAAAAAGAGATCTTTTCAAACTATTAACAGATCAGATCTTCTTTGTGTAGTTTTCATCTTGAGAAGGTAATGTTCCCCATTATCAGCAAGCATTCTTTCCTCAAAAGCAAGATAAATTGTATAGTTGGAGCATCTGAGTGGCTCAGTCAGTTAAGCATACAACCCTTGATTTCAGCTCAGGTCATGATCTGAGTTGTGAGATTGAGCTGGGCTTGGAGCCTGCTTAAGATTCTCTCTCTCTCTCTCCTTCTGCCCCTATCCCCACCTCAGCTTGCACATGCTCTCTCTCTAAAAATAAATAAATAAAATAAATTGGATAGTTGATTGTCATTGAACTGATGAAATGCTCTATCAGTAATGCCAATTTCTTGAAATATAGACCTGAGATCCAAATGTAACAATTGTAAAAGACTTGAGTATTTAATAATTTCTGTGCTTATATAATAAAATAAGTCTTGATTTATAGAGTTGTGCAATCTATTTCTCTTTGCTTTGGCTCATCAGCAGATATTTTAGCCATTATTGTAAGTTTAGCCACCATAGACTGTTTAGTCTATGGACAAGAGAATTTTCTATTATTGTATCATTATTTTATTTCAAGCATTGTCTAAACTAATTTCTGACCTGAAAAGTTCTCCCACCGTCTCTGTCTTTGTATTAGAAAATATATAGACTCAGCTACATGTGTCATAGGCCAAAAATAAGTGTCTTAAATAAAGCAAGAGTTCATTTCTCTCCAGAATCAGGTGGTAGAAAGCTAGTAGGGCAGCCAAGTTTTACAAAGTCATCAAAAGACCAAGACCCCTTTCTTCCCATTGCTGGCCCTACCTAAGCATCAGTCCTCATTTTTACATGGTTCAAGGTAATTCATCTCCAGTCCACATTCCGAGCAGCAGGATGAAGGAGGAGGGTGGGAAGAAGGGGCATGCTCTTCCCCTTAAGAATGAGCTTCAGAAGTCACACATATCCCTATTGCTTGTATCTCTTTGGCCAGCACCTAGTCTCCTGGACACATTTAGCTGCAAGGTAGATTTGAGAATGTAGTTTCTGTTCCAGGAGCAAGGTGCATATTTTTAAAAACATTATATTATATTTCTATTATAGCAGAAAAAGTAAAGTGAATATCAAATCACAATTACTGGCCCCTACCACACATTTTTTCAGAAATCTCCTGATCATGAAACAACTTTGCAAAGAATTTTCTCTCAGTAAGGATTTCTGAAGTTGGGAAGGAAAAAAAGTTAAATCTAAGAGAAAAAGACTTAGCATTCTAGAAAGAGACAGGCTGATAAAATAAAAAAACAAGAAAAGTTAATCCTAAAAATTGGAACTTTATAAATACCTCTCTTCAATACCTTCTTTGCTAATAACACCAAGTCTTCTAAAAAGTTGTCTACTTATAAATGTCAGCAGGATGTAAGTTCTCCTGGTTTTACTTTCATAGTTTGGGGATTTGGGATTTTTGTAATGCAGCGTTTTCCTGGAATGAGGTTGATCAGGAAACTTAGAGACCAGATTGTCTCACTTGAGACTGCAGAGAGGAAAGCTTTTTATAGACCCAATATTAATACCACTCATTTGTGTATATTCACCTCATGAGTTATACCACCCACTGAAGTAGATAAAGCAGAAAACATGACCCCTGGATTTTCAGCCTAGAGGCAATTTGTATAATGAAAAATGCACTAGGCTAGGGGTCAGAAGACCTGGGCACTGGCACTGAATCTTCTTTCCAGCCATGTGACCTTCAGCAAGTCAAGTAATCACTCGGTAATTACTAACAACTTAATTTGTTGTAACAGAGGTGCAAATAGAAATCACTGTGCTCAAGACACTGATTTTTTGATAGACTGATATCATAAGGTGTCCAAAGGGACTATTGATTTAAATAATACAGGGAACCTGTACTGAAAAGGATGTGTGTATTTTTTAAAAAGAAACTCAGTAAAAATGGTTCATCTGATCCTGCTATAATTGGCACACCAATCTGAGTATCAAAAATATTTCCACCCCAAACTGTGGGTCGTTTTTAGCAGTAAGTGTCAAACCACAGGTTTGGTTTAATGTTTACAACGAACTATTCTTTCTGGTTTTCATGATGGTTTGGGAAAATCCATTTTGAAAAGTCCTTTTCAAAAATGGGCTTCTTTACCTTGTCTCTTTCCATGTAAAGCCTGAAGATTATTAAAGATGCTTCTTTTTTTTAAGATTTTATTTTACTTATTCATGACAGACAGAGAGAGAGAGAAAGAGAGGCAGAGACACAGGTGGAGGGAGAAGCAGGCCCCATGTAGGGAGCCCTAGTGGGACTCCACCCCGGGACTCCAGAATCACACCCTGGCTGAAGGCAGACGCTGAACTGCTGAGCCATCCAGGCGTCCAAAGATGTTGATTCTACTTATGAAGGTTTATATGAAAAAAGTGTGCATTAAAACATAAAATGATAAAATACAGAGTAATTCAGGAGAGCAATCGCTCACTCAATCAATATTTGTGAAGAGATGACCATGTACCAAGCTAATGGAAACTATAAATTAATGGTATAAAAACAATAACCTATAAGACACTGACCCTGCTCTCAAAGGGATGACAGCCCAGTGGGCAAGACCTTCACCTATACAAAGAGCTACAAATGGGGACAGATGTGTCTTGATGCAGAAATGTTGAGAGAAGTTACTACCTGGTCTGGAGTAAAGGGTACGAATGGTGGAGAGGAGAGTCAGGAAATCAGTGTAACATGGTGGTTAAGAAAAAGCTGGGCTCGGAGATCCCTGGGTGGCTCAGCGGTTTAACGCCTGCCTTTGGCCCAGGGCGTGACCCGGGGGGTCCCAAGATCGAGTCCCACCTCCCTGCATGGAGCCTGCTTCTCCCTCTGCCTGTGTCTCTGCCTCTCTCTGTGTGTCTCATGAAAAAATAAATAAAATCTTAAAAAAAAAAAAAAAAAAAAAAGGTGGGCTCAGGGCTCAGAAAGGCTAGAGTTAGAAAAAATAATTTGTTGCATGGACACCTAGATGACAGAAATTAATATTATAATGATTAATAGTGTGTTAGATATTTGTCTTTATTTTAATGTTTCTGAAATACTATTAGCTTTTCAAGACACAAGTATGATCCAATTGAGGAATAAGCCTGTCTCATCTCTCTCTTATCTTTAAATTTCCAATTAGTATGCTCTGTCTCTGAACATATCTGGTACGGTGCAAATGGCACCATTGAGATGGGAAACTAAGGTGGATAAAGAGATGACAGAAGATATTTCAAAAGCCCACTTAAACCTTTTTCTGGTGAAAATATGTGAGGAAAACCTACATTGACTAAGCTATGAAATCCTTTTTTTTGGCAGGTACTTTAAAGATTAAACAGATTAAATATCCACCTTCTTTAACCTTCTACCAGGAGACAACTGACAAGAAATCTGAGGCATAACCAAATTACATTTGTACCAAGCAGTGCACAAACCCTCTTTGTTTTTCTTGATCACAGCAAAGCCTGCGTTTTCTTAAAGTGACCTCCCAGGCTATGAATGCCAGGACGTGAATGAAATGGCTCTGGAGTCTTTAAACCTAATTCCATGAAGTAGGGAGAGTGTTTCTCAAGAATAAAGCTTATCCTCAACAAGCTGCTACTTCTCATCAAACAAGGTGATGCCAGAAAAAAGACATAAATGGAAAGTAAAATCAAGGCGATGGGAGTTTATTGTATCTTGTCAGTCCTCACCCTCTGCCCACTTTGCAGAAAACCAGGTAGACAATAGAAAGTAATCTTGAAAAGCATCAAAAAATCAAAAATTTCTCTTTTTCCCAAAGACACAGTATCTGAAAACCCATTCTAATTTCGGTATGCAATGATTTTCATGCCTTCTTTTATTGTTGTTCTTTTATCCATCTATACATACTTAGGTGTATATAAATATATATTATATATATAAATACATATAAAAATTGTTTTGTTTTCTGGAGCTTGTGTCCATCAAGTTCATTTCACTCATTTCAATATGTTATAAAACTAACTAAACACTAAATAAATTTAACTCTGAATTACCACAGTGTCCTATTTCAGTAGCTGAGATGACTAAGGTCTTGTGTTCATCGCACAAGGAGAACTGATTTCTCCTCAGACCTTGTCCAAGAAAACCCAGCTCGGCCACTGTGGATCCATGTACCCTGAGGGGCACATCATTCACAGGAAAGCAAGATGTCACACATCCACTGCTTTTATCAACACAAAGGTAATTTGGGGCTAAGAGAAATTACACCCTCAAATTTGACTCATCTTCAAAGCAAGCACAAATAATGTCAATTTAGAAACTGATTTTATTTTATATAATAATATCTTGAAATATGGACACGTGTAAAAATCTTCCAAAGGGTTGTATTCATAAATGCTTTCTAGGATATTTGTAAAAATAATTTAGTCTTTGATTCCAAATATATGATACATTTTTATTTGGCAAAACAAGGATAGAAAATAAGAACTGCTTTGGCTTCTAAGATAATGACATACACTCTAAGTAGTAACAAGATGGGCATTGAAAGGCTGGTGGTACAGATCAAGGTAAAAGTGAAGATGGTAAAGGTGATGATGATTTTTAATAAATGAATTATCTTTGGGTTTGTTTTTTTTTTTTTTTTTTTAAGACTAGGATACAAGATGAAGCTTGAAGCAAACCAGCAGGCCTAGGTTACTTTGGGAATTCATAAGTCTCACATTTTGCATCATTTCATAGAGGTAGTCATTCTAATTAGAATACGGCCTTTTGAGGGCCAGAACATGATATTTCAATGAGAAATATAGATGAACTAGCATCTAAAGAATAAGCTATTGGAAATACCACAAATGAACCTGTGTTAGAATTCTATTTACTAACCACTTGACCTTAAGCAAGCTTTGACCTCTCTGTGATTCAGAGTCTAGTCAGCAAAGAAGGATACTAACACAGACCTCAAGGGTTGTCGTAGGTTCAAAATAATTAACAAATGTAAAATACTTAGCCCATAGTAAGCACTGAACAAATATGAATCTCCACCCCATCTTCATTTTCTTCTAATGTTCTCATTTTTCCTCTCAATAGAATACTACTATTTTAACTGAAGAGGATTAAATGTTTTGGAGACACTAATAAAACATATCCAATAATCCCCAAAATTAATTCACTATTAGACCATCTCCAATTGCACAGCCCTTTATAACCCAGAGACATGTAAGTCTCACTATATTAAGAGAATAGGACTTCTCCAGAGACAGGGCTAATGCACAGCCTAATATTTGATTATCTTTGTTCTGTTCTATTTGGTACACTGACTCCATCATTTGTTCAATCAATGTCTTCTCTCAAGAAGAAAAAAATTGATTAGATATTACTTCTTAATAACATATGCAGCTTCAGTCAGTCACTAATTTGGAATTAAAAAAGTAATTTTTGGTGCAAGTAATACTTCTATCTCTTCCCGAGAGAAGAATGCCTCATCTAATAACCTGTGTCTCTGAGATAAATGAATGCATTAAAGCTCTTAACACCCCTTTGATGGCCTACAAATGGTCACAATACAGGACAATATTTGAACAGTAATGATTTGTGCTTTCTTCTTAAGTGTAAGCTGATTGCAAAGGCTCCTGGACCGCACGAAGTAAATAGCTAAAGGGGTCATGAATCTTAATAGCTTCCAAATCAGAAAGATCTGCAACTTATATGCTCTGACTGGAGTGTGAATGGAATGTATAAATATTAATAGGTCTAGCAAAGCCTCTGCAGACAAGCTGTCTAAAATTTCACAGTAGGAAGATTGAAGTTGCCGGGTACGGGGCAGACGTGAAGCTCCCACCTGGAAATGAACTGTCAGCATGTGTGTAAATACATTTTTCTGGAGGGGATATTTAACATCGGGTCTGCCCTGATGCCCCACAATACTCTGCATCAATCTTTAACTCTAGCCCATCATTTAAGATTATGAACATGCAAACCAGTCTCATCTCCAGAAACACTAAGACAGAGTCCTAGTTTGAGAGTCTCAAAATATAACTTTGAAAATAGCATTCCATCCGTGGAAGGCTCTAAAACAATTACTTAGCTCCATCACCCAGTGGTATTCTTGGTTCTGCAACATCCTCTTCTCAATGGACAGGACCATGGTCACTGACTGGTCTAACCAACATAGAGAGATTTCAGCTTTGCAATCTGAGTAATACAGTGACCTGCAAATAAAAACATTAGTAAAAATGATACCATAAAGAAGAAAATTCATTTTGAAATGAGGAAAGCTTATGTCAAATGATAAAGAAGCTTTTGTCTTCTCTAAGCCATAGTATACGGGGAGAATAAGACCTATAAATGAACTTTTCTGTACTTTTCCTTATAGGCAGTGACCTCTTTCAGAACCAAGTACACTTGGCTATTCCTAGCTGAAAGCGAAGAAAGAAAGAACAGAAAGATAAGGTATTCTTAGGAGTGGTAAAGAGAATTTGGTCAAATGGAAAAACAACCCATATTTTGCTTTATTTCAACATTTGTGAGGGAAACAGAAATGGGTAGGGATATTTATTTTTGTATTGGTTAAAGGATGTTTCTGTTTTATTTTCATGAAGAGGATGAAATATTGAGTTTAAGTTTTTTGACATTTGCTCATCCTGAACAAAATCAAAGCCCAAAATTACTTTGCTAGCCACTCCCCTCCCTCCAAAAATAAATAAATAAGCAAATAGTATTGATCATTATTTGCCCCCAAATGAGAGAGGTAATAAAGACCTTGAAAGAAAGCAAATACTCATTAGGTTTAAAGATTTATGCATTTGAGGGGTGCCTGGGTGGTGCAGTGGATTAAGCATCAGACTCTTGGTTTGTGCTCAAGTCATGATCTCAAGGCTCTGGTCTCAGGGCTCTCCCTCTCTCTCTCTCTCTCAAATAAATGAATCTTTTTTAAAAAGATGTGTGCATTTGATTGTCATTTAAGATTTATCAAAAATTTGTCTTCACCAGCTTGTAACTGTCAAGAAAAATTATTTGAGAATTGTTAGATTTTTTTCAAACCAAAAGCTGTCATGGGCAACCAAATAAGCAAAGCCTCATCTACCATCTTCTCACACAAAGGCAATTTAAAATAATTAATAGAATGATTAATAAAATAATTCAGGATGAAATCAAAATTTGAACCCAAACAATATCTTAGTATAATAATCATGATCACCCTGACTATACTGGCTGAGGAAGATATAATGAGGTGCCATCATTTGGTTAGTTATGCACTGCTTCTCCTCCAGAGGGGCTCTGTTTTATAAATAAGTGAGCTCCTGGAAAATTAGACACACACTTAACCTGATCCTTCCAGTTAATACCAAACATATTGTTTTCATCTCCAATAGACCTTCCAATTTGAATTATTCCTAACACATTAGTTTTAAGTTTCCCTGCCTTTTCCCTCCCTCCTCGGCCTCTCTGATAAATTGTTGGAACACCATTGTAAAACTTTTATAAAATGAAATAATCTTTTAATAATAATAATAGTAATAAAATAATAATTAATAATAATAAGCCTTCAATCATCTGCTTGCTAAGTTTGGGATTTTTTAAGCTGCCACACACCTGTATGGACATCAAGCAGAGATGAGAATTTCATTGGCAATTTCCAATTTCTGAGAAAAATTCCAACTCTACTAAAAAGAGGAGCGACGTGTCCTATGGGAGCATGACACCAAGTATAATTCTGGTAAACCCACATTTGGCAATCAAAATCCTGAAGTGATGAGAACCTCAGCTATCCCCACAACTGCAAACGTGTAAGATTAGATCTGCATTCCAAAGCTGTCTGCCTTCAGCCTGCAGGCTGCAGATAAAAGAACAGTCCTTAGAAGTCACTGTGGACGGCCTTAGTGTTAATTATGGCCATCTAGTGTTATAATGTCCTTCTGGCTTTTCTATTTCCAGTCAAACTTTCTTTTTGAAATGCCTGTCTTTATCTCCCTAACTTCTGGAACTTGTTCCTTTCTATCTGAGTGATGTGTAAAACACAGGTGTCATTTTTAAGTCCAGGTTTAGATTTCTTGACTATACAAAGACAGATTTAATTTCAGCTTTATATGCAGCCTCTTTCAATGTATATTGGTGCCCTTATTCATGATATGATTGCTAGAAAATAATCTGTGGTTAATACTATACCCTCTTTCTTAAAAGTACAAAAACCAGGGGTCCGTCATGACAGCATTGCATTTCTGAGATTTATGATTGCGAGTGTGTATATCCCAAACAAAGGTTTTCTTGTTCTGGGCACTTTAAAAACCTGTAAGGGAACCACGCTTAGCTGAATGACAAATGTCAGTTATCCCAAAAATGCCCCTTTTGTAGTCATGCTTTTTATTATTGAGCAAAGCAGAAGCTTTTGCAGAGGGGGGAACAGACTAATCACTAGCTGTAATAACAAGAGCATTAGAACACTAGTAAGCCTACGGATGTATCTCACAGTGAAAATGGCTTAGAAACAGCAAACTAAGTGAAATGTCCACACTACATGATGAGTCTGAATCTTTTACATTTTGGACCATATGAGGGTCTGCTCAAGTGATCACAACTGACAAGCTCTATTACTGTACTTTTCTACTTTCTCGTATTAAACTGGTCAGAATTCAGTTGAATGTCTTCAGTACACCCCCAAGAGGCTTTGGATTTAAGATCTAGGATGCAAGCAAAAGGCTTTAGAACCCCTCCAGATCAGTGTAAAACTCTGCTTTCCATCCAGCTGACAATTCTCCCACAAATCTCCAGAGTTGGTACAAAAGTAACTTTACTGGAAATTGATTATATTACACACCTCAACATTTTTAGGATCTATTTCAAAAAGATCCCTTAGAATTTCCAAAATCACTGTGCCTCTTCTTTTTAGTTTTTGAAAACATACTTATTAAAATAAGTCTTACAGAGTGCTTTCAAGCATAATGTTCAAGCAGAGATATACATTGGTTTCCCAGAATAAGCCATTAACAAAGTCCTTAAATGTCTAAGTAATACTACGAAGCCTATATTTACATATAAATTAGGCCCAGCACATCAAACAAAAATGTCGTGACTTTTAGATACTGCCATTAAATTCTGCATAACTTTATATTCTTCATTTTAATAATTAGTATGCTTGAATCTGCATTTATTCCAAGATGGCATTTTTCAAACAGCTTTGCTTATCTTTATTTTTTATGAAATTTTGCCCCTCATACTAAGAGCTCATGATATTATCACAATACTTAAGATACTTCAATTTCATGATATTATTGTAAAGGAAAGAATGACAGTATTTTTGTTATTGTGGCTCTTACGATATTTAAAGGGTTTTTTTCTGCCTCAAACATGGTCAGAAGGTTTGGTGACTTGCCTACAACTGAGCAACACCAAATATTTGTAAATACAGTACAGCTCAGTTGATCTCTGTTTTACAAAGGAGAAAACTAAGGATCAGAGAGAGGAACTCTGATTTTCTGCCATCCTGAGGCTAAGAAAGACAGAGCAGATCTCCTATTTCTCTTCTCTTCAATGAAGTCAAGCAAAATAGCCAAAAATATGGCAAAAACATGATAATTATCTAAAAGAAACTTAGAATTCTGAGCCTTGCCAAAATTGAAGTCAATTATACTAGATGTGAATAAAATGTAGTATATAAAATGGTATCAAGAGGGTCATCATTAAACTATCATTGCAAGAAGTTGTAACATCTAATTAATTCCTTCCTTACTAAGGAAAACCATTCAATTATACTCACACTCACGGTGTGGTTAAAAATTAAATAGTCTTTCAATATGATTCTTAATTATATTAGACTATCATAAAAAACAATGTTTATCTTAACACAAATGTTAAAAAACAAGTTTGGCCCAAAACCAGCATGGCAAAGGAATGAAAACAAAGTAAAAAACTAATTTGTCTTAGGGCAAGTTATTTGGCAATATGTCTCAGGTGTCAGAGTCTTAAAAATATGCAGGCCCTTACCCTGCAGTTCAATTTCTAAGAATGCAACCTAAATTAATAATCCTAATTTCGAAGCAAAATAATTTGAGCACAAATGTTTACTAATGTTTTACTTATAATACTGAAAATAGAATATAACCTACATGACAGAAGACAATGGTTCCATAAATTGAAGTATATCCAATGAGTAAGTCATGTAGTTAAAAATGATAATTAAGTATATTGCATAAGGGCACAGAAATGCATATGCATATGTCAAGTTTCAAAAATATATAAAAATATACATTCAGAATACAATATGATGTAAATAATATAATGTAAAAAAATTATGGAGAACAAACTGGGAGGAAATACACAAAAATATAATCAAAGAGTGAGTTTATGAAAGATTTTCTATTCTATCTATATTTAAGTATTGAATTTTTTCTGTAATGATGATTTCTTGGAAAATTATGAACCTTTCTTAAAAACAAGGAAGGAAAGGTCACACTTAATTCTACTAATGGAGAATTTGGTCATCTGAGCCAACCCTTTTGCTGTGAACGATAAAAACACTGAATGAAATATAAAAATACTTGCTTGTAGGCATCCAAGATTTAACAATATAATGAAGAATAAGCTAAGGTTTTGGAAAATAAGAAAATCCAGAGAAGTGAGCTTTTTCTTTGGGTTTATGTTTGCCTTAGGACAGATTCCAGAAGAGCTGCTGAGAGCAGAGTAACACTGCTGATTGTCTCCACTGGGGGGACAAAACCTGGAGCCCAGACCTGCTAAGTGTAAGAGCTCAGATAAATTCCTAGAGATTTGGGTTGGAATCCCAAAGACCAACATCATGTGCATAAGGGAAAATTCTAAGTTAGCCAGACTGCACAGGGATTAAAATTCATCTTTAAGTCTTCTAGAAGGTCCAGGAAAAAAAATCCCAATTCCTAAAATTAGATTAAGATGATCCTAGATTACTAGTACCCTCAGGCCCCTGACAAAAGAAGATCATCTCTGGGCAAAGAGACTTTCATCCTAGACTTCAAATTATTTAAATTATTTACACAAATAGTTTTTTCAATACAAAGACTAAATGTAGTCTAACAGGGTATAAAGGAATATGAGACCATAGAAACAAAACTCAGCAAAACAACAGAGTGAAGATCTATGAGGGCTCTAGACATTAGAATTTTTAGACACAGTTTTTAAAAGGACCCAAAGGACAATAAGATGTTTCCAGCAGAAAGCTAGAAACTAAAATAATACAGAGCAGATTAGCAGATTTTTAACCAAAATTAAGCCCTAACAGAATTAATAACTTATTAGACATACTCAAACAAAAATCAGCAAACTAAAAAATAAGTCAAAAGAAAAAAATTGAATAAAGGATAGAAAGACCAAAAAAATAAGAGACGGTAAGAGACTTAGAGAAAACATATGTTTAATATGCATTTAATTGAAGTCTGAGAAACAAAGAAGAAAACAGGACAGAAGTGATATTTAAGATAAAATGATAAAAATTTCCCCAAACTAATGAGAGATATCAATACACATATTTAAGAACCCTGTTGGGGAGGGGGAGGCTCTCAGGATTTTTGCTGATTCAGCTCTTACTCCAATGAGTTTAATGACCTTGGCAAGGCCTTTAAATCTCCCAGGCTATCTGTTTCATCATTTGTAAAGACAAAGGCATTGGATGACATAATTTCTAAGAATTTATCAAGTGTGTTTCTAAGAACAGCTATTATTACCAGTAATAGCTTTTGTTTTGTTATAATCTTTTGAAGTTTCAAAACCCTGTACAGAAACAGATACCATATCAATCAGTGATGTTATAAGCCTACATTTCTACTAACCTATAAATTCCTACTCTAAGATGTCCTTCAAGTTGTTCAACAAAACCAGGGTGTTTTCTCTTAAAATATATTATTTAAATGTCTACCATCTGATACCCAAGATGAGTGAGAAGTAATTCCTGGCCTTTAACTGAGTGACATGAACTGGATTTGTTTATTATATTATATTACTGTCAACTAACAATGAATTATGCTATGGTACACAGAACAAGTAATTTTCAATAGAAGAAATCCCCAAATATGGTAAATAATATAACTAGCAGCATTTTATTATTATTAATAAAAATATAAATATCATTATTAAAATGTTCAAATTTATCTAGATTCTATCAACTTAAATATAAAATTATATTTATCAATATAACAGTCTATTAACAGTAACAAGTTATAAACACAGACACAAACATTAAAATTACAAGAATAGCAATGTTTTACCACCAAATTATTTAGAACAACTTCTACAATCCCTAGATTATCTCTTATTTTTTTAATTTATGTTTATTTATTTTAAATTCAAGTATAATTAACAGTGTTTTATTAGTTTTAGGTGTACTATCACCTCCTTTTTTTTACAAGAAGGAAACAGAAAATAAAAAAAATAGGCAGAAACCACAAATAAAGGATATTAACATTCTACTTACATGCCATAGGCAACACGGCTTTTTTTAATGTGTCTATTTAAATAAGAAATGTGCCTCATGAATCCACCATATTCATGAGCTAAAGAGAGGATACAATATTTCTATTACCATTAATGATAATAAAACTTTTCCACCAAACTAGTTTTACATTTACTGATCCCTTATAATCACTTCTTAGAGCCCTTATAAATAAGAAATATTATATGTTACATTATAAATTTGAAGAATGAACTAGAATTTCCTAAATAGATAACTCAAAGTTTATTTGGTAAGAGCTTTTTTATTAGGAAAAATAGCAATAGAAATCCTATCTGATTTCAAGTATTTAATGAAATGCATATTAAATGCTTCTCCCTGTAAAACATCTGACGGGTCAATGAGTAAACTGTTCTCTAATATTCTGATTCATGCTGTGAACTTTAAATTCTAATTCCATAGTTCATTTCTCTCTTACCTCACCACTGACAATGGCTGCTTAGCCCTTCCCTGGAATATGGCTCATTTTCTTTGGTGATAAAGGAATGGATGTGGCTTTTTCTAGCTTTCCTGAAGCAATGTATTCACCATTTCCATTTGAGGTCCAGTAGGTCTTGCTAATCATGCAAATTTGCAAAAATTAAAAAGTCCTGCAAAATATTTGGAGTAAATTCTAGAAAATTGGGTAATCTTGCATTAACATTAACACCAAGAAGGAGGGAGGAGCATCCAAGCCAAGCAGATACACAGGAGTAAAGTCTCTTTTTTTGCCTATAACCATCTTTATTATCTGTGTGTGTGTTTTTTAATATTTTATTTATTTATTCATGAGAGACACAGAGAGATAGAGGCAGAGACACAGGCAGAGCGAGAAGCAGGCTCCGCAGGGAGCCCGATGTGGGACTCGATCTCGGGACTCCAGGATCACACCCTGGGCTGAAGGCAGCACTAAACCACTGAGTCACCCGGGCTGCCCTATTATGAGTGTTTTTAAACCAGTATACAGATGCATTATACAATTGCTGTCATATCCATTCCCTGAAATAACACTGTTGTCTACATCGCAGTTAGTACTCTGATAACCACCTTCATTACCTGTTCTTAAACACTTCTCTACGTGTGCTACAGAATGCCTATCACGTCCATTCCATGAAATAACACTTTTCTCAGCAAAGCACAGGAACATGTTTATAACTACCTTTATTACATGTGATTTTACATATTAATTTACATGCAAAACAGAATATCACATCCATTCAGGGTGAGGGTCTTTTAAAGTCATTAATGTAGAATATGGTTGAAAAAGAAATACCATCTGTAAAAACCCAAATGTAATTCTATGTGTGATCAGTAATATGAACAGTTGACATTCAACAAATACAAACCCCGTGCAATTGTGATGCAACTCTAATTATACACTTTGCACTAGCTGATTGAGACTAAACATTGCCAAGTAATGCACTTAAAGAAAAAAAGTTCGGGATAGGTCCTCTCAATTAAGAATATTTTACATGTATAATGAATGATAACAAATTCAAAGCACTACAGCTAAAACCTACAATAGTCATCTGTACATAAGAGTTGGGGAGCTCTATGTGTGATCCAAACTCCTTACTCCTCAAGGGGAAGATAGGGTCAAGGGTTCCCTCCTGACTGTAAGGCAGTGTGCTTGGGATGGGCTCTATGGTAAGAGTATGTCTCAGCCTTTCCTACACATTTCAATTTGGTATTTTCTCAGGCGCTCAACATGAAGGAGTCACTCAAAAGCTTGTATTTCTCTCAGAGGAAACTGAACTGGTAGTATGTCCTGAGAAGAAGGAGATCCAGGAATCTTCTATGTTTCCATCTTGGTGATGTCCCTCATTAATTTTTTTTATCCATCTTACCACTGAATACAGTTCATGAACATAGTGAGTGCTCAATAGACATGTATTTAATTAGAGTAAAAGAATATCATAAAACGTATCCAAAGCTCCAAAACAGAGCTTCGAAAGTGAAAAATCCAACTGGTAACCTTACCAAATAATCTTCAGATTTTAGTGATGTAAATATCAAAAAGAAATAGCTGAAGATACACAAATATAAATCAGATTCCTAGAAAATGCATTTGTATGGAAGACTTCCTTCCCCAACATTGCTGAATAAAGTGTTTCTCTATTTTAGAAAACTGGCATTTGACAAACTCATTTTTTTATTTATGCAGAGTTTTAGGAAAAATAGTATATACAGGAATTAAAAATAGAACAGTACCTCAAATAGTTGCTACTATGAAAATAGTGAGTGGTTGGTAATAGAGTATTTGGACTCTTATAGCTTTGAACTGTGTTTTATGGGCTAAGACTGGGTAAGTAAATTGTTTATGGACAATAGAATGGCCAAATCCACTATCTAGAAGGAAGGGCCTGAATTTTAATCTCAACTATTACAAATACACCTTATAAAGAGACATTATTTCTTCTTGCAGAATAGAGTTTTACTTTCTTTGGTGGACTTTGTAACATGAAGTCTTAGTAAAAAGTCTCTGTGAAGAGGTTCTAAGAAGCTGACTATAAAAGTTTTGAAATATACCAGTAAGTAATGGTAACATTGCTGAGCTATCTGTGACAAAGTAAAAAAGCTTTTGTCAGTAATTGCTGAAGTGAAACTAAAATCCAAAGATGAGAGAGTCTTCTTAGCTAATTTTTGTTGTTATTTTATTATTATTATTGTTTTAATATCTTCTATTCTATGGAGCACCTGGGTGGCTCAGTCACTTAAGTGCCTGACTCTTGATTTCTGCTCAGGTCATGATCTCAGAATTGTGACATCAAGCCCCACATTGGGCTTGGTGTTGGGCATGGAGCCCGCTTAAGATGCTCTCTCCCCCTCTCCCTCTGCTCCTCCATCTCCCCTTCTAAAAAATATATAAATAAATAAATAAATAATAAAATATAGAGGTATATATTATATATATATGGAGATGATAGATAGATAGATAGATAGATAGATAGATGATAGATAGATAGATAGATAGATAGATAGATAGATAGATAGATAGATCTTCTATGTTAGTTCTCAAACCTTAGAAGGCATCAAAATCACCTCAAGAGAGTTTTAGAATACAGATTTCTGGACCCTATTCCCAGAGTTTCTGATACAGTAGATTTCAGGAAGGACCCTAGAATCTGCATTTCTGACAGGTAATGTTCACACTACTATTTAGGGACCACACTTTGAGAACCACTGTTCTGTACACTTGCTAACAATTATAAAAGGGTGATTTTCTAAAGTATTTTTCTACACTAAGAACACTGAAAAAAGTGAGAGAACTTCCTTTACACAAGACATTTGTTTTCATTGGTGTCCAACACCCATTTCTTTATTTCCAATTCTAGCATAATATGCCCTTATAAGAAGACATTTATTATTTTTTTAAATTTTTTTAATTTTTATTTATTTATGATAGTCACACAGAGAGAAAGAGAGAGAGGCAGAGACACAGGCAGAGGGAGAAGCAGGCTCCATGCACCGGGAGCCCGATGTGGGATTCGATCCCAGGTCTCCAGGATCGCGCCCTGGGCCAAAGGCAGGCGCCAAACCACTGCGCCACCCAGGGATCCCAAGACATTTATTATTATTTCATAAGACCTGTGATGAATTCTTACATAAAGTGAAAAATCCTTTGGCAAATCAAAAGGTCATATGGTAGAGCCTTTAGTGGAAGGAAGTGTACTCTAGTTGATTTTATTACCCATAGAACCTCACACAGTTGTGGACACATATAAGTGCTCAACAAATACATATTGACTAACCAATAATTCCATTGGGTGTGTAAAATACAAATCCAGCTTTTTATAAATCTAATTCATTTTCCCAAAAAGCTTTCCGCATATCCATTACATGAAATGTCTTAAACTCCACAGTCATCTCTAACCCGCATCTCCTGCACCCAGCACCCCCTTTCTCCCTCTAGATTTACCTTCACTTCAGCCATATCAAAATCTTAAGTTTCCTGACCCCTCCACATTCTCACACCTTTCAGCTTCCTTTGTTTTCAGGTCCTCCCTTCCAGTTCCACAATCAATTATCTCAATCATTCCCCCAACATTTTTCACAATCCCATCTCCACTTCCTTTTAACAGAAGCACCCGGAACACAACCAGGGATCTATCACTGCTTCACTCTGTCCGAGGGAGAAAAATGATAAGACTGGGCAGACTGGTTCTGCATGGTTTTGATTTCCCCGTCCCACTGAGCTCGCAATTCCACTTGACCATTCCACACTGAAAGGCCCCCTTTTGCCATTTTCTTGAATAACGATTGCAAACCTCGGTCTCCTTCTTCAAACTTCCACTTCCACCCTCTCACTCAGAAAATGACTTGAAAAGAAAAGAAAAGAGAAGAAAAGAAAAGAAAAGAAAAGAAAAGAAAAGAAAAGAAAAGAAAAGAAAGAAAAGAAAAGAAAAGAAAAAAAAAGAAAAGAAAAAAGAGAAGAAAATGACTTTGCCTCTCACTTCATTGAAAAACCTGAAGCTGTGGGTCAGCTTCTCTCTCAACTTCCTCCCCTTTCTCTCACACTCCTTTTTCACAGAGCAAAAATATTCTTTTTGAGTTTTGTGGTAGCCAGCTTCTAAGCTGGACCCCAGTGATCCCCGCAGCCCAGTATTCATCCCTCGGGTAGTCTCCTCCCTCACTGGACGAGGATTAATCTGTGTGAACAACTGAATATGACAGAAATGATGGTAAGTGATGGTGTTACTCCAATATTAGGTTATAAAAGACACTGCAGCTTCAGGTGTGGGCTTCTCCTTCCAGGCTCTCTCTTGGATCACTTGCTTTGCAGGAAATCTTGACATTAGGGGCGTGCGGGAAAGCCCACCCAAGTGGTAAGGAACTTTTGCTTCTTGCCAGCCAGTTAGGGGTAGCTGCGCCAGCTCCAGTCAAGCATTCAGAGATTGTAGCTCTGGACAACAGCTTGACTACAACCTCTCAAGAGACCTTGAGCCAGAACTACCCAGCCAAGCAGCTCCCAGATTCCTAACCCTCAGAAATTGTGTGAGATAATAAATATTTATCATTTCAAACTACTAAGTTTCAGGGTAGTTTGTTACACAGCAACTGATAGCTAGCATAGTTTGAGACTAAACCATCCACCTCTCCTTGCTCCTTCGGAGGCGTCATTCAGTCATCTCTTTCACCCTATACTTCAAGCATTCCCATTCTGTCTGCTTCCCTTTGCTCAAATCCCTTTTCTCTCAAACAAAAACAAAAACAAAAAAACTTCCTTTATTTATCCCTTAGGACCTCTCCCCTACTTTCCCCCTACTTCTGTATGTTTCCCCCTACTTCTGTCCTCCTCTTTATGCCAAATTCCCAGAAGTAATGACTTGCTATCCACAATCACTAACTGCCACCCAGTCCTCTACCCTCAGTAGTCTGCTGTTCACTTGCCCAACTTCACTAAAATTCCCCACAGAGGTTTCCATCGAGCTTCATGTTGCCAAAACCAATGGCTATGGTAAGAAGTTTGGATTGTATTCTAAATATGGTGAGAAACATACAAGTTATGGCCAACGATGGTGGTTAGAAGCACACACTGCTGGGAAACAGGAGGAACAGTTAGAGAAGGGCTGTGTAGTGGCCAGGAGAGTAGTGATGATGACTTACTCCAAGGTTGTGGCAGAGGAGCTGGAAAGAAAGACCAGGACTCAGAATACAGTTTCAGAGATTGAACTAGAATGTGCTGAAGGATTGCTTAGGGGAGAAGAGGAAAAGGAAGACATTAAACTTGACTTTTAAGCTCAAGACTTGAGCAACTGGAAACAGGTGATGACTTTATTGAAATGTAAGATTTGGGGAGAATAGGTTGGGGGTAAGAGAGTCAAAAATGAAGAATTTTGGCATTACATTTGAGATGCTTCACAGACATCCAAATGGAGATATCATGAAGTAAAATGTAATGTGTGGTATAGTATTCTGACCACTAATAATTCCCATCCATTTTTTAACTATGACAAGCGAATTCAGGAAACATCAGAAACTGCTCATTATTTGCATATTTCAGCAACTGTACAGAAACTACTTTCCATAGTTCAGCAGTTCTTGAAATCCTCATTTACAGAGTTTGGTTCATATTTCTTGAAATTAAGGCTCCACTAGGGTTTAATATTACATGAGCAATCAGACACAGCGACAGAGTTCAAAATCAGTGATTTGCAAAAGCAAAATCTGCAGGGATTTTAGGCTTCTGATTAAAATATATAGACAGAACATAATTTAGGGTTAAGTTTATCTCACGTTCTGGTCCTATAACTATAGCCCCAGAGGAGAAACAAGACCCAGCATATTAAGCATCCATCAGGGAGTCTGAATACCAAGATCTAATTTGAGTAAGACTTTTATTAGGTCACCATGTCCTAAGCTGTCTCTTTCAGTATGAGAAAAGCAAGCACAGTAAAAATAGAAGAAACAAAATAAGTTAAAATAATAAATAATGTGAGGAGGAATAACAATAAGAACTACTCAAAGAAATAATAGAAATAAACGTTAGTGATCAGAAATTCACTTAAAAACATAAAAGTCAGCAAACTAGCCTCAGCAGAGCCTTACACAACAAAAATACCTGGTCAATCGGAACGGCAGTAATACGGCGGTAACCCTGTATTTGTACATTGATTTACTTTGCACTTTGCTCTACATCATTTCATGCTATATGGCGATGCAATTCAAGTGATGCAGTCATTCAGCAAACATTAATGATCACCTCCTTTGTGGCAGGCACAGCACAAGCCGCTGAAATTGAAGACCCAGGCCTGGCCCACAGAGATTATATTCGATGCAATAAATATTATTGGCGATGGGGTAACTGAGCAAGATCAAAGGGGCTCCCACCTCTCCTGGAGTCTGGAGTATAAGGGAAGGCAAGTTGCATGCTCGGATGTGCCAATAAAATGATGCTTGCGCTGAGGATTGATAGTGAGTAGCTGTTAGAGTCCCAAGAACCAGAAGAAGCATGTCTCTGCCTCAAGAAATACCATATATGGAAGGGATGGCTCCAAGACCTAACAAGACACTGCTGAAAGGTTTGCATATAATTTAGCTTTATGGCAGCATAGGATGGGTCTAGGGGACAAGATGAAGAAGATAAAGAGGAGGAAAAGGAAGGTCATCACAGTCTTTCCATGGTAGGTGAAGGAGCTGGCCTCTGACTCTAAATGTCACAGAATGCCAATGAAAGGTGTTTGGTAAAAAGCATGACATGAGCAAACCTCCATTTTGGACCTGCTGCTTTGGCCATATTGGAGAAGGTGGATTCAATGACCTGAGACTCTAGAAGCAAGGAGCCTTTTCTTGTGCTTTATCATGGAACCCAGGCCGTAACCTTAGAAGGAGCACTTGGGCTCTCACTTAGATCTCATTCACTCAGATTCCAGATTTACCTAAAAGAAACTTGAATATATGGTTTTTTAGACCACAAAAGACTAGAAATAGCAAATTAGTAAAGGATTGAGGGATGGTGCTATACGTGCCAAAATGGAACAGGGCAATAAGAGCAAAGCACAGAAATAACTACGTGAATGGAAGTGGCTTAGAGTCATTCAGCACAGAGGCTCCCAAGCTTCAGCTGGTCGACCTTAGTGGGCAACATGTTGTTTATGATGATAATTCAACACGTATTCACCGAGTACTGAACACTGTGTCCCCACAGACAAAAGAATAAATGAACCAAGAATCTGTAAAATGCATGTTTGGAAAATGTCTGTTAAAAATAATTTTTAATTCCTTTTTTGCATGATGAACTTAGGCAGACTACCTCATTCCCCCTGCAATGAAACTCTGTGATTTTCTTTCTGTTTTTCTTTCATCTAATAAACTATGGTTAATTTGAATAGGGACTACCAGCACAGATTAAAAAGATGCAGACAAACTCTCACAAGAAAAAAAGTATGAAGAAAGAAGGGAGATATAACATAATCCCTACCCCACCACCATTCCCAACTGTGTGATGGAGGCAAGTCACTTACATGGAATCTTGTTTTCCTCACCAGTGAAATGGGAGTGACGCTATCCATCCAAGTGTCACTGTGACATTGAAAGAAGTAGCAAATAAAAGGGGACTTTCAAACTACAAAGCACTACATAACTATAAGGTAATAATAGAATTTATCATGGCCCCAGGCCTACCATTGCTTGGGACTTCTCTGCTGCGCTGCTGTTTCCAATCATCATCACCAACCCTCACTTCTGCTGTCAGTTCCCTTGCAGGGGGTGCCACAGCCCCTTCACCCCACCTCTGCAGTGATCTCGACATGCCACCGCCACCCAGAGACAGCAAGGTGGCTTAGAGACAGGGAAGGTGATGCAGGGTGCAGATGGGTTGAGGAAACCTGCTAGCCATAGGTGACTCACCTCCGTGTTTTACTTAGTTCTCAGAGACTAATCTTTAATAAATGCAGCTAAATGTTGGTGGTGGATGTTCCCAACTATAAAGATATCATGCCAAGACATTTACATGGAGACCTGCAACCTGAGAATTCACCAATTAGAGGCAGAATTTAAATTTTGCTAAATTACAAATCTCTCTCCCTCTGTCCCCCTGTTCTTGTACTTCTTTCTTCCTCCTCCATTCTTATTCCCAATTAGGGAGTCCAGGACAAGAGGGATTTAATTTATTTTAGTAAATCATTTATTGTACACAATAGCATTAAATAATTACATTATGAAATAAACATTTTTAAATCGTATTATTCATCTGAGGATAATGCTTATTACACAATTGTTTATCCCATAATATCTTGCCCATTGCTAAGCAGAAATCTCTTCCATCTTTCTTTTTTTTTTTTTTTTTTTTTTTCTTCTTCTTCTTCTTCTTCTTCCATCTTTCCTAACGAGAAAGAAAATCCTCAGAGATTTTTAACACAAATATGATTATACTCATCAACCCGTGAAACATTATTCAACATTCCTCACTGCTCTTTGAAAAAATTCAACTTTCTTAACATGGCTCAAGGTCCTGCGTGGCTGAAACCCCTCCAACTATTTACTTTTGTGTATGGTGTGAGAAAGTGGTCCAGTTTCATTCTTCTGCACGTTGCTGTCCAGTTTTCCCAGCACCATTTGTTGAAGAGATTGTCTTTTTTGGATATTCTTTCCTGCTTTGTTGAAGATTAATTGGCCAAATAGTTGTGGGTTCATTTTTGGGTTCTCTTTTCTGTTCCATTGACCTATGTGTCTATTTTTGTGCCAGTACCACACTGTTGATTACTTCAGCTTTGTAGTATAACTTGAAGCTCAGAATTGTGATGCTCCGGATTTGCTTTTCTTTTTCAAGGTTCCTTTGGCTATTTGGGGGTTTTTGTGGTTTTATACAAATTTTTGGATTGCTTGTTCTGGCTCTGTGAAAAACACTGTTGGTGTTTTTGTTTTTGTTTTTAGTTTTTAGTTGAATTCCAGTTAATACAGTGTAATATTAGTTTCAGGTGTACAATTTAGTGATTCAACACTTACATACAAAGGAGTGCACTTGTGATGAGCTGTTGGTGTTTTGATAGGAATTGTATTAAATGTTTAGATTGTTTGGGGTAATATAGACATTTTAACAATATCTGTTCTTCTAATCCATCAGCATTAGAATGTCTTTCATTTCTTTGTGTCATCTTAAATTTTTTTCATCAGTGTTTTATGGTTTTCAGAGTATAGATCTTTCACCTCTTTGGCTAGATTTATTCCTAGATATCTTATTGTTTTTGGTGCAATTGTAAATGGCATTGGTTCCTTAATTTTGCTTTCTACTGCTTCATTATTGGTGTATAGAAATGCAACAGATTTCCATATGCTGACTTTGTATCTGTATTTTGACATCTGTAGCCTGTGACTTTACTGAAATCATGTATCAGTTATAATAGTTTCTTGGTGGAATCTTTCTATATATAGTCATGACACCTCCAAATAGTAAAAGTTTTACTTCTTCTTGACCAATCTAGATGGATTTATTTCTTTTTGTTGTCTGATTTCTTTGGCTAGGGCTTCCACTACTATGTTAAATAATGGTGGTAAGAGTGGACATCCCTGTCTTGTTTCTGACCATAGGGGAAATGTTTCAGTCTTTCCCCATTTATGATATTAACTGTGGGTTATTCATATAAGGCCTTTGTTATGTTGAGGTATGTTCCCTTTCAATCTACTTTGTTGAGGGTTTTTATCATGAATGGGTGTTGTACCCTGTCAAATGCTTTTTCTGCATCTACTGAAATGATCATATGGCTCTTATCCTTTCTTTTATTAATATGGAATATCATATTGATTATTTTGCAAATATTGAACCACCTTTACAATCCAGGGATAAATCCCACTTGATCATGGTGAATGTCTTTTTTAATGTATTGTTGGATTTGGTTAAGTAGCATCTTATTGAGAATTTTTGTATCTGTGTTCACTAGTGATGTGGGCCTATTGTTCTCTTTTTTAGTGGAGTCTTTATCTGGTTTTGGTATCAGGGTAATGCTGGGCTCATAGAATGAATTTGGAAGTTTCCTTCCTTTCTTATTTTTTGGAATAGTTTGAGGAGAATAGGTGTTAACTCTCCTTTAAAGGAATTTGGTTGTGAAACCATCTGGTCCTGGACTTTTGGTTGTTGGGATATTTTTTATTACGGATTCAATTTCTTGGCAGGTTTTGTCAGTCTGTTCAAGTTTTCTATTTCTTCCAGTTTCAGTTTTGGTAGGTTATATGTTTCCAGGAATTTATCCATTTCTTCCAGGTTGTCCAATTTGTTGGCATATAGTTTTTCTTAATATTCTAAATGCTTGGGACACTTATGTGGATCAGTTGGTTAAGCATCTGCCTTTGCCTCAGGTAGTGATCTCAGAGTCCTGAGGTCAGGCTCCCTGCTCAGCGAGGAACCTGCTTCTTCCTCTCCCTCTGCTCTTCCCCTTGCTCATGTTCTCTCTCACACATATTCTCTCTCTCTCTCTCTCTGATAAACAAAATCTTTTAATAAAAAATACTCTAATTGTTTTGTATTTCTGTGGTGTTGGTTGTTATTTCTCCTCTCTTATTCTCATTTTATTTATTTGGGCCCTATTCTTTTTGATAAATCTGTCTATGGGTTTATCAATTTTATTAATTTTTTCAAAGAACCAGTTCTTGGTTTCATTGATCTGTTCTATTTTTTTTTAGTTTCTATGTCATTTATTTCTGCTCTAATTTTTATTATTCCTTCCTTCTGCTTAGTTTAGGCTTCATTTCTTGTTCTTTTTCTATCTCCTGTAGGTGTAAGTTTAGGTTGTTTATTTTAAATTTTTCTTATCTCTTGAGCTAGACCTCTGTTGCTATATACTTTCCTCTTAGGATTGTCTTTGCTACATCCCAAAGGCTTCAGACCAATGGATTTTCATTTTCATTTGTTTCCATGTATTTTTTTTTTTCATTTCTTCCATTTCCTGGTTGACCCATTCACTGTTTAATAGCACGTTGTAGAACCTCCATGTATTTGTGGTCTTCCCAGATTTTTCCTTGTGATTGACTTCTAATTTCATAGCATTATGATCAGAAAAGGTGCATGGTATGACTTCAATCTTTTTGTATTTCTTCAGGCCTGTTTTGTGACCTAATATGCCATCTGTTCTGGAGTGTGTTCCATGTGCACTTGAAAAGAATGTGTGTTCTGCTGTTTTAGGATGGATGTTGTGAATATATCTGTTAAGTCTATCTGGTCCAGTGTGTCATCAAAAGCCATTGTTTCCTTGTTGATTTTCTGTTTAGATGATCTGTCCATTGATGTAAGTGGGTGTTAAAGTACCCTCCTATTATTGTATTATCATCAATTAGTTCCTTTGTTTGTTATTGTTTTACATATTTGGGTGCTCCCATGTTGGGTGCAAAAATATTTATAGTTATTGTATCTTCTTACTGGATTGTTAGTGTTAACACAGAAAAAAGTATTAATAAGGATAAGAAGGACTATTATAAGAATAAAAGAGGAAAATGATGAACTAACCATTATCTAACCTCACATCCTCTTAAAATATTTTTTAGAAAGTAATAAATCAAGTAGAAAAAAATTTAAAGCAAATATAGAAGACACACAGCACAGTAAACTACTTGAACTAATAGATCTATAAAGAATCTTTAATCTGCATATATCAAATATATATTATTTTCAGGTATACATGATATAGGTACATGAATTGACCAGATAATAAAAATTCAAAGAGTTGTTAACAAAGTCTAAAGAACTGATGATAGAGGGAAAAAATGATCTAAACACAGTGCTATAAATACTTAATACAATGTTCACTGATGCATCTTTATGATGCCATAAAAACTGCAAACTTCTTAAATGTCCAAAAAGTAGAGAATGAATAAATAAGGTGTGATAGATAGATAATAGAATACTACAGAAGAGGCAAACTAAATTAATTAGAACTACATGTCAACATGAATAGATCTCCAAAATATAATACTGAGTGACAAAAGCAAGAGACTGAAAGAAAAGTGCAACAAATTTATGTTTATTTATGAAAACACATGAAGAGCTTTATGTACCACTTACAGCAGGATGCATATGCCTGAAAGTATCAAAACATAAACTGAAAGGGCGTTCACAAAAACAATACTAATTATGGCCTCTGGGAATGAAGGGAGATATTTGGGACTGGGAAGAGGCTTTGTACATATGCTCTATTTCTACAGAGGCAGTGATATATTATGATTCAAAGGACAGATTCAGGGCTAAATTGTCAGAGTTCAAATTTTGATGATGACATTCTCTGTGTCCCAGTTTCCTCATTTATAAATTTTAGTTGATCATATTTCCTACCTAATAGGGATATTTGAGTTTAGATAAACTAATGCATGTCAACACTAGAACTGTGTCTAGCACATTGTACTGACACTCAAAAAAATGAACATTAATCATTTTTTTTTAGTTGAGATTTTTTTAAGTAGTAAATGAAAGATAAGAAACTGGAGAAAGTATATACGGAAAGCTCTTTGGAAAAGCCAGGCTATGAAAAGCAAAGGAAAATACTTTGCGGCTAAAGCAGTATATGAGGTCCGGGGAGGGCTTTTAAGATAGGAAATTATTAAGTATGTTTGTAAACTATTGAAAATAAACCAAATGAGAGGGAAAGATTGATGGCACATAAAAGAGATGAAATAGCCTCAGAGTCTGATAGGACTAGAGGAGAAAGGGCTCACCACACATGTGGAAAAAGAAGTCTTTGAACAGAGATGCATACTTCTATTATTTCAAGAAAGAAGGAAAAAGACTATACAGACATGGAAGTCTTTCCATTTTCTCAGTGAATTTGAGGCAAGGTCTTCAGTGGAAGTTCAAGAAATGAGAAGATTTGGGTCCATGGCAAATGAAAGAATGTGCTTACTAGACAGAAGCAGTGGGATGATGTGCCAGTGTGGAACTTGCATCTAGGGTGGTAATCATGAAGTTACACTTTTTCCAAACCACCTGTCATGTAGCCACCCTCAGCCATTTAGGCATACACACAACAATGAGAGAGAGAGTTACACCTTCCATGGATGTATATTTGCCAGGGGATAATACAGCAATTTAATTTTACACAAAATTATATGATTCAAATCATCATGGATTCCAAGTGGATGAGGAGTAGGGAATGAGGGCTAGGGCTAGACAAAGAGGGCTAGGGCTAGAAAGAAAATGGATTAAAACTCTCAGGGTCTTCCAGAATTGTTTCATGGGTGACTGAGCAGATAAACAGGACCTATAAGACATTGATCAGAAGAATGGGACACATGAATTTATTCTGAAATTTTGATTTAAAAAATGGAACAATGGAGAGAATCCATAGTTGAGTTGGAGATGAAGAAATATTCCCCCGGGGATGAGATGGCCCATAGTGACACTGAGAGGCCAGAACATTGGTTAATTCATCCACAGGATGTTGAAGATACTCAAAATGGAGAAGTAGATAAAACACTGATCGAGTTTACATTTTAGAAACATTCCTGCTACAATAAGGAGAACAGATTGAAAGGGATCAAAACTGGAAAAAGAATGACCATTGCTGAAACCCTATGAGATCATGGTAGTTCTAATTAAGATAGTGGTATGGAAGATGGAAAGAAATTGTTTTCAAGAGATGCTAAGGTAGTAGAAAAACTGTCTTTTGTGGTAGGGAATGGGAGTGAGGAAGGAGTCAAGGCATCAAGATCAGGTCACTGGGGCCGGTGTAGTGGCATTTTCTGAAAAAAGGAGAAGAGGAGGAAAAGCTGCTTTGGGGGCCACCTAAAGCACTGATGATAAATCACCCCATCAATACAGATACATATATACATCATAGAAATGACAAAAATTAATACCTAAATAATAAAATTCCAGCTGAGGTTTATAGTTTGAATGTTGATGATGCATATCACTAGTTTGATACAGTTTCTATATAACAGTGGCACACAATAAAGGCTTTCAAGGCTAGAAGAAAAATCAAATTATTAATAAACAAAATTGCTTTGCCTAAAGATTAAAGGACTCCCAAACATCATAAAGATTAAATATTTAAATAAGCTATTTCAATTTCTTAATAGATGAGGCAATATCTGGTTTTTAAATTTGCATTTTAAAAAATGGTTAAAAAGCATAACATCAGTGAATCTTGATTGGACTAATATTTTGGAACTCTCACTTAAAAATTAATATTATGCTTCATAACAGACAACTTAAATATTAAAAATATTTAACAAGTGAATACATAACTTGGTTATGTGTTATATTTTCTCAATAACCAGTTCATGTTCACTGTGAGCACAGGTTTTAGAAAAGCTATTTTTCTAAAGGGTTACTTTCATACATCTTTCATTTGCTAAATCTCAACCTTCCCAATATCATGGAAAAGTCAACAAAGTAACAACCTGCATAGTAAGAATTCATTCAAACAATAACCCAATACCCATGTTAATCACTGTGATTTAATTATGGCATCTTTCCCCTTTCCAGAATATTTATGAATTATTCTTTGTGTAATCCCAAAGCACACTATTAATGTACATCAAAGGACAGTTTAGTTATAAATATTAATGACCAGGGAAAGTAACTTTTGGCATGAAACTTCATAACACAGTTGATTTTTATCTTTAATTCCTCATTGTGCTTGATTATAGATGTTTCAATTAGGCATGAGTATTGTTTTATTCTTTTTGGTGGAAGGTTAGAAATTACAGTATTATAATAATCAAATTTTTAAAAATACAGTATAATCCACAACAGTTCTTGAAATTCCCATTTGATTGTAAAATATGTTCTTCTGTAATAATTAAGTACATAATAAATTTAAGGGCTAAAGAACAGTTGCTTTATAACATTTACAAGAAGTAATTTACATTACTGAGAGGAAGTGAGGAATTTTTTAACATAAATGTAATTAGAATCCACCAGACCCCTTTTCTATTAGTCTTATAAAGACAGGTCTCTCTGATATAAATTTTTCAATAGTTATTAAGAAATTTAGTGCTTTCCTTCTGCACTTGTAGTATATAAGTGTTTAAGGATATATGAAGTTCTCAAGGCACTTCACTTTCAGGTTTACATGACTAATTATCAGGGTGGCTATTTATAACTATCGTAGCTTCAATAACTCATAACTAATTCTCAATTATTATTTTATGTGGCTTAACTCTAAACATGAAGTACACTTCAGGAAAGTCTGCAAATAAATATTGCTTAACATTTTACTATTTGAAGTGCTTGCCATCAGGGAAATACAAATCAAGACCACAATGAGATCCCACCTGGCACCAGTGAGAATGGGGAAAATTAACAAGGCAGGAAACCACAAATGTTCGCGAGGATGTGGAGAAAGGGGAGCCCTCCTGCACTGTTGGTTGGAATGTGAACTGGTGCAGCCACTCTGGAGGACTGTGTGGAGGTTCCTCAAAGAGGTAAAAATAGACCTGCCCTACGACCCAGCAATTGCACTGCTAGGGATTTACCCCAAAGGTACAGATGCAGTGAAACGCCGGGACACCTGCACCCCAATGTTTCTAGCAGCAATGTCCAGAATAACCAAACTGTGGAAGGAGCCTTGGTGTCCATCGAAAGATGATGGATAAAGAAGCTGTGGTCTATGTATGCAATGGAATATTCCTCAGCCATTAGAAACGACGAATACCCACCATTTGCTTCGACGTGGCTGGAACTGGAGGGTATGATGCTGAGTGAAATAAGTCAATCAGAGAAGGACAAACATTATATGGTCTCATTCATTTGGGAAATATAAAAGAGAGTGAAAGGGAATAAAGGGGAAAGGAGAAAAGATGAGTGGGAAATATCAGAAAGAGAGACAGAACATGAGAGACTCCTAAATCTGGGAAACAAACTAGGGGTAGTGGAAGGGGAGGTGGGCGGGGGGGGGGGGGGTGGCGGTGACTGGGTGACGGGCACTGAGGGGGGCACTTGACAGGATGAGCACTGGGTGTTATGCTATAAGTTGGCAAATTGAACTCCAATTAAAAAAATATACAAAAAAATAAAGCTACTATTTGAAGTGCTAAAATTTTTTTAAAGATTTTATTTATTTATTCATGAGAGATAGAGACAGAGACACAGGCAGAGGGAGAAGCAGGCTCCATGCAGAGAGCCCAACACGGGACTCGATCCTGGGACTCCAGGATCACTGGACGGAAGGCAGGTGCCAAACCACTGAGCCACCCAGGGATCCCCAGAAGTGCTAATATTTAATAAAGTTGTCAAAGTCTTGAAAAGTTCTAAGAAAGCTAGAAATGAACTAATATTTAGTAAATATTTCAGGTAAAGAAAGATTGCCAAATTCTGAATTAATTTTCCCCAAAATGATTAAAAGGCAGTTAATAACAATAATAAGTATTTGAAATTGTTTTAAAATTGTTGGCCATCCATGTCATTCTTACCATAACAGTGCAGGAGAAATGGGTAAAAACTCATTTTAATAAGTGTTCACTGAGGCACTACACTAGACCACTTTATTATGTATTATTTTAATCAGTCCTTGTAACAAACCTATGAAGTGGGTACTGTTACTGCATGTATTTAAGAGATGAGTAACCCAAAAGTCTGTAGGAGCAGTTTGCCCATGGTATCCAGAGCTGGTCTCCAGGTGGCCATACCTACCCGACCCCAAAGACTGTGGATCCTCAACCCCTCCCCTTTCTCTTCTCCGGTAAGATGACATGGTGGTTAAGAACACAGACAGTAGGGATGCTCTCCCAATTTTTCTGTGACCAGTTGAAAAGCATGATATGCCTTAGAACTGTTAAGAAATGTAGGGAAAAGGCTAAATATGACTTCACGAGTTCCCTTCCAAATCTGATCTGCTTAGTGTCAAGAAACTTGAGTCTAACCTCATGAATGCTCTTCGCTACAGTAACAGAGGAAACCTGGGAGTCAATAGGATGCAGTAGCCGTTTTTTCACATAAGTCTTTATTTTACTTTGAGCACTTTATTTTTACTTTATTTTGCTTAGAGCCTCAAATTGTCTGGTTACATCTTTGTACAGCTGGATATAGGACACCGCTTCCTAAGACCCAGTGGAAGCAGGCCCGCTTTTGCAGAAATTTTTCATTAGTCTTAAGAAGCCCTAGGGATTCCTCCAGCTTCATGACTGCTACTGTTTTTTTCTGTCTTTGTAGAAGGGTCATTAAATTTTGGAGTTAAAAAAAAAATTTTTTTGGAGTTAAAAAGCTTAAACAGACTACGAAGGTAAAAATCTGCTTAACAACTCCAACTCCAGGTAAAAATACCCGCCTTGGCATCTCTGATCAGCATGTCCCAGCCTCCCTGTGAATCTCCCAGGAATGGGAGCCCCATCAGCAAAGAGAGGACCATGTGAACTCAGAGCAGCTCTAATGATTAGCCTCCTCATTCCATACTCGGCTTCCCTTTTATTTCTAACTTCTGCACCCAGGGAAATCTCTCTTTCACAATCAACACTTCAACTTTTAAAGACAGCAATCATATCTCTTTATAGTCTCAAATGCTCCAACTAATACCCAGTGCCTTCAAACATTTCTAATTTGGTATGAAGAGCCACTCTATCAACTCTGTCAACTATAGCCTTCTTAAAATGAGTTCCACACCCCAGCATCACTCAGAATGCCGTAGACATTGGGGCATCCCAGACAGCTCAGTCAGTTAAGCATCTGATTCTTGGTTTCAGCTCAGGTCATGATCTTAGGGTCATGGGATCAAGCCCCGTGCTTGGCTCTGTGCTGTTCCTCTGCTCCCCCCAACTTGCGCTCTTCCTCACTTGTGTACATGCAGGCGTGCTCTCTCCCTCTCTTCCTCTCAAATAAATAAATAAAATCTTAAAAAGAAAAAAAAAAGAATGCCACAGACATCATCTAATGAGAATCAAGTATAATGGAGATAACATCCTCTTACAGTCCAAACACCATACTTTCATGGATGCAGCCTTAGATTCTGTTGGAATTTGAGGCAGACAAATTACACAGGTCAATCGCTGAGCTCACAGAGTGCTTACCATGAATTCATGTTAATGTGTTTCCAGTTCCTTTATTATATATGTAATGAGCATTAGCAATAATCTAAGCATCTCCTGCTCTGCAGCCAAAGCTTTTACTCAAAATTTGCTTTCCCATCATTTTGCACTATAAATTAGTAGCCTCTTGCCTCTGTATAAACTACATGCTAATGTATATTGAGCTCTCACTATGTACAGGAGATGTGCCAACCATGTACCCACCTGACCTCCCAGTGTCCCCACAGGTTACGGATTCTCTCATCATCTCCATTTCCTCAATGAGGAAAATAAGGTTTAGAGAGATCATGTGAGTTTTCCAAGGTCACAAGGCTAGTAAACAGTAAAGCCAGATGTAAGCCCAGTTGTGTCAAAGCCCCAGAGGCTTCACTAATCTTGTTCTTTCTATGTCATACCCATGCCATCCTCAAACATATTCTGTTTTGCAGTGGCAGTTTCCTGCTTCCTCCTTCCCCATTAAGTTATAGAGTACAGCCCTCTGGACCCATTTGGAGATCTATTAAGCTCCCCTTGATTCTCCAAGAATTGTGTGAAAATAGCAGAAAGCTAACTTGGGACAGACTGAGCCACTGCTACAGAATGAACACCTCAAAATGTTCACAACACAGCGTTAAATACAATGAATTATAAACAGTATGGAGAGAGATGCTAATATAATTAATGCCTATTTCTCAGTCCATGAAAACCCTTATCCAACTGCCTAGGACATACAGTCTCCATGATGAAATGTTCTTTTCTTTTTGCTCAGGTTCTGCTAAGCCTCTCCTGCATTTGTCATTTGCCAACCTGCCCTGGGACATTCATACCTTAGTATCTGGGCCTTGGTCACTATCTGTACAAAATTAGTAATGTTTACATCAGTAATTAAACGTACATGGTATTTATCAACAATATTGCTAAGAAGGCTCCCCTTCCCTCCCATATGCTCTGCAAGACAGGCCTGACATCAATTACTACTCCTTGCTGGGGACTCGTATCTCTTTGGTTTGTGAGGCTGTGGCTCTGCTATCTGGAGGTCTCCCGTTTAATTACTCTTATGTACTGCCCCACTCCTTGACAAGGAGGGAGATTTTATTAACTTCTCCACTTAGTAAAAAGAAAATCTTAAATAAAATTTGGTTGCCAACTAAGACAGATTTATCCATTAGGCAAAAAGTCAATGCCATGATACTTCTTATAGATTAAAGCTCAACATCTTTGCTGATTGCAACAGACCAGAGGTTCGAGAGTTTGACCATTTATATCCAGTGCCCAGGTGCTACTTGTACCACATCGGGTCACATAATATGCAGTGGTAAGAGTATTTTCTCATTCCCTCCCTATAGCCTCCCCTTCTCGCAAACTACACTGATTATGAACTAAAGCCATTGAAAATATGGCATAGACTCAATAGCATGTTACATGGCGCAGTAAACAACTATATCTCTGGGAAGATAAACATGAATTCCTTCCTTCTTTTAGTCATAGCATTGTTTTAGAGAATTACCTCTCCTTCCTTGGGTACAGTGGGATAAGATTATTAATTAAGGGACCTTGCTGGCACTAACCATGAAGGGAGAGTAGGAGGGAGTATGATCATAGTGATCCACTTAGATGCCCCTCCTTGGAGCTTGACCCTGGAGGCCCCATTTATTCTAACAGCAACACCCACCCTGATGAGCCCAAAGAGGAATTCCTGCTCCATGAATTTCTGGAGCGCCCTCTTTTCCTACTCTGAACCTAATTTTCCAGTATTCCTGCTCCTTCATATCCTCCCAGCAAATTCTCTTTTTAACCAGACCCAATTTCTGTTGCTTATATCGAAATAACCTTGACTGACACACATCTCCAAAGTGCCACCTCTTACGGACGTTGCTCCTCTTAGAAAGCACCATGCATGCTAGATCACAGTTTCATTTGTGAAAAAAAAAAAATGAAAACTAATCATCTACATCAGCTTTAGCATTTTGCCCAACTAAACCTAAATAGCATGCAAAACTTACCAGCTGAGCTGCTCCCTGAGGGTTTCTCTTAAGTGACAAATTATATGTGTTTTGTATTTACTTATGCAGATGTTTATTTTATGTTTTATGTCTATTTATTTTTTTTAAAGTTTTTTTGTTTTTTATTTATTTATGATAGTCATACAGAGAGAGAGAGAGAGAGGCAGAGACATAGGCAGAGGGAGAAGCAGGCTCCATGCACCTGGAGCCCGACGTGGGATTCGATCCCGGGTCTCCAGGATCGCGCCCCGGGCCAAAGGCAGGCGCCAAACCGCTGCGCCACCCAGGGATCCCTGTTTTGTGTCTATTTATGCAGTGCACCCACCACTTAGTAGTCCTCTTGGGGAGGGACACTTCCATTCTTTGACTTATCCTCCCATGAGAACCACCCGTATTTGAATTCTGAGCTCATGGTTTATTTGTCCTTCATTCTGGAAAGGAAAGGGGTGGCATGAGGAAAGAAAAGTCTGAGACAGGGGCAGTCCGGGTAGTTTAGCACCGCCTTCAGTCCAGGGCCTGGTCCTGGAGACCCAGGATCGAGTCCCACGTCGGGCTCCCTGCATGGAGCCTGCTTCTCCGTCTGCCTGTGTCTCTGTCTCTGTCTCTCTCTCTCTCTCTCATGAATACATAAATTTAAAAAAAAAAAGAAAAGTGTGAGGCATATTCTATTGTAACAGGGGAAGTTAAAAAAAAGAAAAACCTTAGAACACCAAAAGGTAAGAAATTTAAAAAGACCTTTTTCCTCTTGTTGGTTTAAATCATTTCAAACAGCCTAAAACCTTTTAAGTATGTCCAGGCAGGGGCACCTGGGTGGCTCAGTAGGTTAAGTGTCTGACTCTTGATTTTGACTCAGGTTGTAATGTCAGAGTCCTGGGTTCGAGCCCCGATCAGGCTCCCCAGGGAGTCTGTTTGGGATTCTCTCCCTCTGCCCCTCCCCTCACATGCTTGCTCTCTCACTCTCTCTCTCAAATAAATACTTTTTTAATTAAAAAGACAGTATCTCTAGGCAGGTAGAAATTTTTTTCTCTCAAGATAACAATTGCCTAGTTATGAAGCCCAAACAAAAACGTCTAAGAACAGCCTTCTAGTGGTCTTCTCACTCCCATCCACCTCCAAGTTAGTAGAGAATTACCCTAAATTCATCCCAAGTGAAATAAGAATTTGTGCAAGGTGTCATAGCCAGAATTCAGGAAGTCCCAAAGACTGCTAGCAGTGAGAATTCAGCCAGCACTGTACACCTTATTTTGTGTGTATCGGAATGTTTATATTCATTTGGTGCTGTTTCCTTCCTGCCGGAGAAGTGTCAAAGCCAAGAATTGATTTTATTAATTCAATGTGATCTGTTTTTCATCTTTTTCCTCAAATCCTGAAACACCTGCTGTCAGTTTATATCTCTACTGCCACGTATGGGAAGCTCTTGCCATTTATAGGATGCAAAGAAGCCGTAACCATAATCTTCTAAAATAAGTCTCATTTTTACTACTTAAATATTTTTCTGCCTCATTCATATACCGCCTGCAGAAATATAGCATAAGATTATTTCACTCTAATAAGGTAATTAATAATACTTGGGGCCAACAAAAGATGTGATATGATGTTATGCTTCTTTCACCTCGAACACATTAAGTTTAAGCTGTAGAAAATGAACTATGGTTGTCTTTATCTTTATACGACCAAAGAAAACCATAAAGATACAGAATGACAGCATCTGAAAAAAGAGTGAGTGTTTCCAAACCCCTACCTGTCATTTCAAATGGCAGATGAAACATAGAAGCAGACTGGAATGGAAGCCAGCAGACAGAAGGAAGAAATTGGAAGGAAAACCTGATATCTCTCATTTCTTAAAAAGAATGGTTTTAATATTACATGCTCCCATGTTCATTATAAAGGAAATTAGAACAATGTGACTTCACACACCAAAAAGGGATGAAAGAGGAAATCAAGTGTGGGGGCGGGGAGAAGTGCCTGGAAAGGAAATCTGGAAAGATATTTCCCAGAAATTCCTTGAAACAAAGGATGAAAAGACAGGCTTCTCAGCAGCAGGTGCTATTGCCACATGAACTGCTATGATTAGCGTAGGTATTTACTTATGCCTCATTTTTTAACAGTCTTGGCCTACAATACTTTCCATTTTAGAAAATTGGAATAAAGTCTGAGGTTGGAACACATCAAGAGACATAGCACATTGTGTATCCTTTTCCATTATATCATTAAAAATTATAGAGACTAGCAGCTGTTCATACTTTTCTCCAAGACAGGAACTATTGTAGCTAAAACTTGCAAACAAACAACTACCAAAAAAAAGCCAGATTCTTACACCAAAGAGAAAATATTTAGTGGGAATTTGAGCTCCATAAATAAAATCCCACTCCTTATTTTTTTTTTTTATTTTTTTTAGAGAAAATAAGAAACATCACATGGAATAGCTGGACACATTTTGGTGAACATATGGTGGTTCTTGGAGAAATAAGCATCTTTTACCCCTGCTCATTCCCTTCTAATGAGCAACCCCCCCCATCTATGTTCATACCATGGGCATCAATTCACTTCTCTTTCTCTTTTCCAGAGTGCATAACATTTATTTTAGAAATTATAGTCTAATTATTGTAGCAAGACTAATTCAATATTCTATATCAAATTGTGTACTATACTAAAAGAATTGGTATGTTCATATTTTATAGCTTGGCTTCTTAGTAACTAAACCTACTGTAAAAAAAACAATTTTTTAAAAATTTTATTTATTTATTCATGAGAGACACAGAGAGAGAGAGAGAGGCAGAGACACAGGCAGAGGGAGAAACAGGCTCCATGCAGGGAGCCTGATGTGGGACTCGATCCTGGGACTCCAGGATCACGCCCTGGGCTGAAGGCAGACGCTCAACTGCTGAAGCATCCAGACATCCCCCCCCAAAGCAATTTTAATAACTCTTTGCATTCATATTCCCTTCTTTTACCAGTTGTCACTTTATTCAACTCTCTGATTAGTCCATAAAATTGAAGTTATTTCCAGATGTGTCTTTCTACCTAAAAAAATATATAAAATGTGTAATACAACTTTCTAAGCTTACAGAATACACAAAAACACATTTAGGAGACCGTGTAGCCCATAGCAAAAGGCCAAGACTTTGGAGTTGAACAGAACTTGCATCAAATTCAAGCTCCACCACCTACGAAAACTATGTGACAAGTTATTAAACTTCTCAAGATTTGTTGGTTAATAATTAAAATAGGCAGGATAATACTTATATCCTAAGGTATAGTAAAGCAAAGCATAAGTGGGAAAATGGAGTAACATGCTTCATACAGTGCCTAGCACAAAGCAAGTGCTCAAGAAAAGGCAACAGCGGTCACCTTTGTGGTACAGTGGAAGGTCTGTGGAGTCGTACCCAAGATGCCAAGAGTCGTTTTGTTCCTGGCCCCACCATTGACTGGAAATGCAGTCTTGGTTTGCTCATGTGCAGAATGAAAGGGAAGGGGATTAGATGCTTGCTAGTCCTCCTGGGACATTCTTTAGATGTTTCATAAATGTTGATTGACTCTAGCACACTGTTTTGTGCCATCTCCTCCACTTGACCACTCTTCCCTTGTCTCTTCACAGGGCCAGCTCCACCATTGTTTGGGGACCCACTCTTTATCACGTCACCCTGGGTTTTCCCTTCATCGTGCTTTATCATCTGCCTCCTCCCACTTGTTGGCTAACTTCATGAGAACAGATATCTTTTTTGCTTCTACACCATTTTGTTGCCAATGCTAACAACAGTGCCAGCCACAGGGTAGTTGCTCAATAAATATTTATCGAACGAACAAATATCATACCCAGGGTATAAACCCAACAGAGATGAGTGCACATGTCCACAACATATTTCCACAAGAACGTACTTAGCACTTCTATTCAGAATAGCCAAAATCCTGAAACAACCTAAATGCCCATCAACAGGAGAATGGGTAAATAAACTGTCTGGATTTGGAAGCATTAGACTACCATTATAAGCAGGGAAGGATCTGGAGCCTCTTAACTGATAGACATAGCACACATTACTGAATTCCTTCACTTCAGTCTGCATGTTTTCATATACAAATGCCCTTTCAGATCACAAAATTATGGGCTAATGAAGCTTCAGCAGGGTTGCTCCAACCCCCTCATCAACCTGAATTGACATGCCCCAAGTTACACAGCTATTAGCAGAGCCAAGTCAAGAACCCAGTCTTCCTGACTCTTAATTCCGTGCTCTTTCTTTTTTTTTTATTGGAGTTCAATTTGCCAACATATAGCATAACACTCAGTGCTCATCCCATCAAGTGCCCCCCTTAGTGCCCATCACCCACTCACCCCCACCCCCACCCCCCACCCGCTTCCCTTTCCACTACCCCTTGTTTGTTTCCCAGAGTTAGGAGTCTTCATGTTCTGTCTCCCTTTCTGATATTTCCCACTCATTTTTTCTCCTTTCCCCTTTATTCCCTTTCACTCTCTTTTATATTCCCCAAATGAATGAGACCATATAACATGCTCTTTCTACTGTACTCATCCCTGTGCTGCTCCATGCAGCAACAAAATACAGTGGAAAGAGCTCTGGGATCAAAAATTGGGTCCACCATTGACCAGCTGTGTGACCTCTGTGTGCCTTCAACCTCTTAGCCTGTGGCCTCCCTCTGTGTTATAAATACCCAATAGTGACCACCTCAGAGATTCTATAAGGGTAGGTAAGATAATGCAGAGGGAGTGGCACCGTAATCAGTGTGCTATATACTTTAAAATAAAATTCCACCTGATATTAAATAAGATAGAGTGGGTCACAGCTAATTCGTGAAAGTCAGTTGTATCTTCAGACAGACTAGAAAATCCCTTAACATTGCACTGGAAATGTGTTTAAATATCAGTTTCCATTTCCAAGAAAATTTCCCTGCTGCTTTTAAAAGCAAATGTCTTTGAAAAGGTTAATAAATATACCACAACTGAAGGAGTTGGTTTATTTCTTTCACAAAGTAATATGTTCACATTTTAAAAGTCATACTAGATTACTTATAAATATATGGTAGTTCAAAAGTTGTTGAAATTTCTAGTACCCTTATTTCCGTAAGAAAGTAAATGGTCAAATTTTAGACAAAATCAACTGGAATTTTAATTTTATACTTTTATTAAGATATTTGAACTTAAATGTATCAAAAACTGCAGGCTATTTGGTTGAGATAAGTATGTTGGTTAGCAGCGAATGGGAAAACGCTTCAGAAGAGCTGCCCAAATAAAGCAGCTAATATATATATATGATTGTCATCTAAAACCATAAGAGGAAGTTGAAGGCAGTGTCTCCCCTCACAAAATGTAGTTTTTCATAAAATCAGTGACTCTACAAATGGTCCTCTCTCTTTGTCTTTGCAAACTGCGGAGTTACCTTGTTTTTACTAAACAAAACCCAAAGCCGATTGGCACATGGGCCATGCAGTGATGTTAAAACATCAGAAATGGCATCATTATTGTGTGACCCTTTTAGAGCTCTTGACGGGAATGGGAGGGGACAATCAGAATCCCTGCAAGTCTAAAGTACATCACCAGCAGTTGTGGTCCTATGAATGAGCCACGTCAGGACATTAAAACCAAGTGCTTTTCTTGTCAGAGGACAACTTGATAGTGGTGAAGGCTTTATATTTCCTCTGTTGTTTCTGAAAGGAAATAGGAAATATACTATTTAGATTCTAAGGCAACTAAAATAGAGGCATTTTGTGGCAGATGGGATTTTTATGAGCTGTTTGTCACCATATACCAGTCTTGTTAAGAAGCAATGGTTTTCTGCTTCATTACACTAAGATAGCTCTGTTTAGGGTTCCACTCAGCTGTGAAATGATTTTAAAACTTCTGTAAGGAGTAGAGATGGGTTTTTTTTATATATAATAAAAGATTGTTAACAAAAAATGTACTGAAACACAAAAAAGTGGTCAAACGCACTATTTTTTGTGTCGGGGAAATGGAGATATGCTGAATCTCCTACTTATGCTTAATCTGCTGCTCATTTATACCAACAGAGAAAACCGCACAATACTTTTATTTCTCCACCTAAGAAAGGTAAGAGTTCCTTTTCTGTTTTACATAGTCTTCATGGCATATATCATATAAATAAAAAGGGATGAATACTTGAATGAGGAGCAATTTCAGCTTAAAATATGTAAAAGGAAACACAAATTTAGCAAATGCAAGAAATACATTTTACATGGCTTTACTTTCCTCGAAACTAATCTACTTTTCATAGATTTCAAAGTTGCTTTTCATATTTGACCATGTTTTTAAAGGATCAGCACTGGGGGCAGGAGAAGCCTAAATTTGCTATTTAGAAGATTATGAATTTATCCTGTCGTGTTTCCTGACTCTAATCCCCATTCAATGCAATTCAAAGGATTCAGGAGGGCTTAGATCAAATCCTGGCCCAGCCACTTACTTATGTGACCTTAGCTACATTAGTTAAACTTTCTGAGCCTCATTTTCCTCATGTAGAAAAATAAGTGATTAGTAACATGGACCTTGCAATATCCATTATATATTGTCTCAATAATGTCACATAACAAATAACCATAAAACCTCATTGGCAGATAATAATAAACATTTATTTAGCTCGTAGATCTGTGGGGTTCAGTTGACTTAGGCTGAGTTCAATCAGGCTTAGCTGTGCACAGTCACGTGCCTGCAGTAGTACGGCTGGCCTGTTCACGTCTGTGAGTCGGCTCTGCTAGGGCTTGGCTTGCTATTCACCCATCTAGGATGGCCTCACTTTGTACAGTTCGAGCAATTTTGCCCTGCCTCACGTGTCTTCCATCCTCCAGCCATCTAGCCTGGGCTCGTTTTTGTGATATGACAAAGGCTCTAGGAGCAAACAAACCCACTCACACTAGATTTTTTCAACTCCCTGCTTGCATCACATCTGCTCACCTCCAACTGGCCAGAGCAAGTCACGTGGCCCAGAGGAATTGGGTGAGTGGGGGCTACGCAGCTGCAGGGCAAAAAGTGAAGAATTGGCCCATTAACACCATTAATCTTCATATTTGTTGATGTTTGTAAAGACAGAGATATCCTGTGAATGTCTATGAACCGACTAGCATGGCACTTGGCACCCAGTAGGCACTCCGGGTCAGTTTCCTTCCTCCCTAAGTGGACCCACTCTCTTTAAACTCCACCTCAATGAATCCCCTAAGATCTTTGTTCAAAAGGCCAAATAAAAATAAAGGTCATTAATAAAGAACTTGTAGTTTTCACTTGTTCTCAAACCAGGGTACTCACCCTCAGGGAGACAAGAAAAACCATGTGACACACCTTCATTAAATATTTTATGTAAGATTAGAAAAATGAAATATGATTTTTATGCTGAAATACATGCAGATATGCTATTGACTGCCTTAGGCGCCACTGGAAGGGGGTGACACCTACGTCACTCTACTCCACTCTTTGGGGCCAAAGTACTTCAGTGGACAAGTCTGACAACCTGCAGAGATGAACTTTTAAGCCTGAACCTGTTATGCAGGAGCAGGTGTTCCCTATATCCATGCTGCTTCTGAAACTTTCTCCACAAATCTCAGGCTTCAATCTCAGTAAAAAGGGGCTCTGAAACAAAGTCAAATAGTAGCGGAGGAAAAGAGCACCCATATTTACCTTGCAAGCAAAGGGTAGGATTCTGGAGAAAGCCTAGTTAGAGGAAAGCAGGGAATGCTTTTCATCTCCGAAGTAGAAGCAAGCTCAGCAAAAGAGAGACCATGGGTCCTCTAGTCCTGGGTGCTGCTGTGGGAGCTTCCACAACCCCCAAGAAGCTAAAGAAAACAGTCCCTGCTCACTCCATTTCACACACACTGCTCAGGTTGATCCTTGGCAGGGTCAGAACCTTCTACCTGGGAGCTAAATGCTCGGGCCTCAAATTCATCAACGTATGGATCAAAAAAGTTCATCAAGGCAGAGGTGCGGAGCAAAAGCAAGCACTTCCAGGGATGGACACAGCCCAAAGCAGCTCCTCCCCACTCACCCTTCCACCTCTTTAAGATCCTTTTCTATTATTAACCTATTTTTAAATTCTGAATTCTACTCCATAACATCCCCTCCTAGTCTCAATGACGTAAATATCTTTCTTTACAATCTTTAAGAAAAATAAATGCACCAGGAAGAAGCCAAATAATTTTGCCTATGCTTTGCCTGGATGCCAGAATTAATGTGGCTAACTCCAAAGCTAGAATAAAAGAACAAAATAAACCTGAGGAAAGCAGGAAGAGGGGATTAAATGGCAAAAGCATAACCTAATTAGAAACCCAGAAAATAATAAAATTTATGTATAAATCTAAAATTACTCATGGAAAAGAGAAGGAAATAGAAAAATGTACACCACCATGGAGGAAACCCTCTTGCTGCCTATACTAATGAGTCCAGCTCATCATGCATTAAATATCAATGCTCAACAGGCAACCGAGGAGTGTTGGCTCAAATGTCACACAAGAGAAACATGACTTAGGGAATGAAAGAACTTTATCAATTATTATTAGTAAAAGTGTAATCAGTATCCTCAGAAATATTAGTATTCTCAATAGATTATAAAGACAAAGGAACAATCAGGAGCAAGAAAGCGTTCTTGGAGATTAAAAACGTGATTGTCAAAATAAAAAATTTTATAGGATGGTCTGATTTTGTTAGTAGGATATATTGTTGCAGATGGAAAGGCGGGAAGCATATAACTCAGGCTGTTGACAGGAACTGGTGTTGGAGAGCTGGCATAGGACTGGTGGCCTGAGCAGGGGGTAAACTCACTGCTTAGTGTCATCCTTAAGAACGCAGATTCCACAAGGGGATTCAGAGGTACAAACTTCCAGGTATAGAATAAATAAGTCACACGAATGAGATGTCCGGCATAGAGAATACAGTCAATAATGTTGTGATAATGTTGTATAGTGACCACACTTATCATGGTGAGTACTAAGTAATGTATGGAACTCTTGAATGAACCTGCTGTAAGCTTGAAGTTAATACATTATATGTTAGTTATACTCAAGATAAATAAATAAACACACACACACACACACATAGATTCCACAGCAAATTGTCATAGTTCCAACCTAAAGATGTCACTTAATTTGCTGTATATCCTTCAACATGTTACTTAATTTCTCTGTGCCTCTATTAAATATGGGACTATTCACACTATGCGGTATGAATATTGCCACTACTACACACACACACAATGAAATGTTACTCAGCCATAAAAGAAGATGGAAATGTTGCCATTTGTGACATGATTGGAACTTGAAAACATTATGCTAAGTGGGATGTCAGACAGAGAAAGACAAATACTGTGTATTTTCTCACTTCCATATAGAATTTCAAAAAGCCAAACTCACAGAAACAGACTAGAGTGGTAGTTACCAGGAGCTGGGGGTTGGGGAAAACAGGGAAATGTTGGCCAAAGAGAACAAACTCCCAGTTATCAGATGAGTAGGTTCTGGGATCCTAGTATGGGATCTGGGATAGTATGGTCATTATAGTGAACGATACTGTATTATATACTTGAAAGTTGCTAAGAGAATAGAAATCAAGCGTTCTCATCACACACATGTGCATGCACCCACATATGTAATTGTGTGACTGATAAAGGTGTTAGCTAATGTTATGGTGGTAATCGATATGCAATATGTGTGTATAAAATCAAATCATTGTGCATCTGAAGCTTATACAATGTTATGAGTCAGTCATATCTCAATAAGCCGGTGGGGGGGGGGCATGTAGCTCTCAGACATTACTCTATATAGCTCTGTTATGTATTCTTACATTTTTTTAGTTTTTAATTTCTTTAATTTTTTCCACTCTGCCTCCTTTAGGGAATCTTTACCAGAGAGTGGACAAAGGAAAAAGATCATTTTTTTACCCCTTTTTACTAAAAGAGTTAGGGAAGAGTTTGAAATCAAGAGTAAATAATATTTCCTTCTTGTGCTTCAGAAAGAAAGAGAGAGAAATCTGAGAGAATCCTAACTCCAGCTTTTGGTTCTGTCGTGACCACAGAAATAAACCCTCTACAGAAGCTGCAGGTGTCTGAAACTTGGTTTCCACTGATGGCCAAATGGGGTCTGAAGTGTCATCTGTAGATGCCCTTCGTTCAGACATTATTACGTAGAAGGAGGTTCACACTGAGTTCATACGCCATCCTAGAGATTCTTCTCACTCTATGCAAAGTCCTGGTAGTCCTGCGTAGTTGCAATTATGTAAATCGAGCACACTTGAAGTATGCCAGGAGAGTTGGTATTTAAACTAATAATTTGGTGAATCTTTTTGGAAAGCAAATTATTAACTCTTAATTTTCTTGGTGCGTAAAACCAGATTTTTATACAGGACATGTTTAAAGTGGGATACATCTATAATTCTGCTTTATAAAATATGCCATCTTCTGGGACTTGGAGCATCTATACTCATGATGCCTTGGAGTAAGCAAAAGCAATTTTACAAACTTAACTAAAGACAGACATGGTAGCCTGGTGCTTCCCTTCCTGAATCCTATTCTAGGGACTCCCAAGGGCTGGAAGAAACTACAAACATTCCTGTTTCTGTGCCTCACACACCTAAAACTAAATCCCAAAACAAGGAATTTACCTCTCTCTGCTCAGACCCCAACAACTTCTTGTTCTTTAAAACAAGTGTTAGGTGCCTGCCTTCAGCCCAGGTCAAGATCTCAGGGTTCTGGGAAGGAGTCCCAAGTCGAGCTCCCTGTTCAGTGGGGACCCTGCTTCTCCCTTTGTGTGCTCTTTTTCTCTCTGTCAAATAAATAAATAAAATCTTTCAAAAAAAATGGTTCCCTTACTACCCTAAATTTCTATTTTCAATTATTAAAGAAAGACAAATCCTTTATCAAAAAAAAAACTCTCATAAAAACAGAAGAACAAGGGGAAAAAACTATGCCTACTTTACTAGGCACCAAACATTTTTAATACCTGTCAGTTTGAGGGTGGGTCCCAGGCTAAGTTGCTGAAATATATTATGCATATGTGTACCACGTCCTTAAAATTAAAACATAACAAACTCCACTTAACTCAGAAGTCCTCATCAATGCAATTCAATATTTTAATTCACTGAAATAAACATATTTTGAAAGCTAGTCTAAGCTAGAAAGTCCAATAGAAGAGAAAATGTCGGTAAAGCAAAGAGGACCAAGGTAGCAAAGGAGAAAATTTGTAAAAATGTTATATACCTTACAAAGGCAGAAGATAGCTCTCCAATGGTCTAAAAACCCCTCCTGTTGTGCCCAGTGCCTTATGACCACCACTCCAGACATCTATGGATACTGCCACGGGAAAAATCAATGTCATTATTGTATTATATGTGTTTGACTTTTTAAATGAAATGAACTATAGCTAGTTTTTACATAAAAAAACTTAAACCTCAGAAATCAGATTGGCTTACCTCTATTGGTGCCATGGCAAACGATGCCCTTGTGAGCTGACCTTGATTGTGACTGTTGCCTTAAAAAATTCATTATGAGAAGGAGAGGACCTGAAGGAATTCCTTCCAGTGTATTAATAGCTCTCACCAAGACAATTAGGTCACGGCTGAATCAAGTCAGAAGCACCTCCATCTCTAGAATATATTGAATTTTTAAAAGAATTTTTCAGTCTTACATGTTGTAGAACACCTTCAAATGCAAAGCATGACTCACCCTCAGAGCCCGGGCTCTTTTGGACCTTTCAGAGAGTCAAGGGGCCGGAGACAAGCTCTATCCTAATGCATCTCTGCTAAGCACTTCAGGCGGGGAATGACATGGCCATGAGTGTTTCAGGAAATAATTCAAATGACAATGTAGCAATAATGAGGTTCTGAACTAGGGCAGTATCCATGGGAATGGCAAAAAACGAATGAGCCAAGAAATCTTAACAGGCAAATTGAATGTGGTTTCTTGACTAACTGCATGCAGGAACTAAGGGGAATAACATCAAAAATGTCTAGGTTGTGCCCACAAAGGGGAAGGTAAGGTCATGAAATGTGAGATCCAGAAAAAAGGAGAAGGAAAATCAGAACTAGGGAAGGAAATGAATTCCTATGAGTTAAAAAAAAAATTCAAAACAAAACAAAAACAAAAACAAAAACAAAAACAAAAAAAAAAAAAAACACCTTTCAGGACATACAACAAACAGTTGGAAATTGAGATCTGAAGTTTAAGAGAGAGAAACAAATTCTGAAGACCATGACCTGGAGGCACAACATGAAGTTCAGCCCAGAGAAGAAGAGGAGATCCCCGGAGGAAAAGAGTGGGGAAGAGAGCTTAGAACAGAGGGCGGAAGTGGCTACCTGCTGTGAGTGGGCAGGAGAAGACAAGCCACTCATTGAGTTGTTTGTTCAACAGTGTGAATTAAAAGATTCAACCCTCCTACTTTAGGAAGAGAATTGGGAGGGAGGGAGCAGATGCTACTTGTCCTACTGTAAGAACAGTGTAGGATGTCAAAGGGGGCTACTTTCCCAAACAGCCATATATGGAAGGCCCCTGGGAGTGCAGCAAGCCTTGGCGGGGGGTGGGGGGGGGGGTGCTAAGGTGGCAGATTCCTACTCACAGCCTCAACTGGAGACAACTTAAGTACAAGCATGAAGGAAGGGGGTGAAGTCAGCACACTGCCCCATCACCCCAGATGGCCTCCCCATCGGTACTCTACCACCACTTCCCATCCTCTTCTTTCACTCCAGATTCTTCTTCCAAAGGCCAACAAAGCTTGGATAATAAAATCAGGTGCCTTTCAAGTAATGGAGGGGGGTATTTACCTATTTGGGACAGGAAAATTATTCAAAGTAAAGGACCAAGATTCCTGCAGTAAATGTACATGTAAAACACACAACAACACATACTTCTGCAAATGTGCACAGCTTCCTTCTTGGCCTAATGGAAGTTTTTGGACTTTCTTTATGCCACCGTCTCCCCCTGACCTGACTTCCTTCTCTTTCTTTTCCATCACTGTGGCTCAATTGTGACACACCTTGTGCTTTGTGTTTCTCCGTGTATCTGAATGGCCGTCTCCAGATAAGCTGCTCTGTGCTTGCCTCTGCCTCTCTGCCTCTCCATTCATGCTCAGCTTCGGCCCTTGTTCCTCCTTCCACACTTAGGTCGACACTAAAAAGCACTGTTAACACACATGAAACCTACACAAATCAGTTGGCCCAGGTCTGTCCAGTGAGGTGTTCCTCCTCCACCAGTTGCAAGGAGGGCATTCAGAGTAGTTAATGTCAATATAAATCCTCAGATTAAAAATTCAGAGTGCCATTGTGGTTCAAGGCAGGGAACTCCAAAAATACATTAGAAATAAGCAGCCTTCAGAGAGTCATATTGCTCGGAATACATACATAATTTCCTGAAGTAAAACCTCCTTTTTATGAGCTAAAACATAAATTCCCATTTTTGCCAATTGTTCAGGATTATTGGGTCAGAATAACTACTTTAAGTAAACATCCATAATGTTTCCATTATTTTCTGTGTGAAGAGCTGTTCTGATTCAAATATATGCCCTATAAGTTTGCAAATCATTGTTTTTATCATTACTGTACTTGTGTTTTTACTACAAAAGCTCATTGCTGCTGATCTATGATATTTTTCTTGTCATCAAATTATTTGCTACATCCATCTAATCCTTTTGCCCTCTGTATAATATTTCAATTTAGAAAGGAATATCAATATGCTCTCTCTTGTGCTCAGAATATTTTTAGAGTGAAAAATCTAATGGCATATTCAATCACCCTGTTATTGTTATCAGTATATCTTGATACAATGGTAAATGTCTTAGAAAGCTAACGTCCTGAGCAAAAAAAAAGTGAGGTCATCCACAGGGGATACATATATAGTGATTATTACTGGGTTCATGTTTTCAATTTAATCACTCCCTATGACCCACTTGCCCTTAGGATATGACTGTTGCAACAAAATTATTTCACTTATACTCCCGTTAATGGGAACCGTAATTCTAGTCAGCAGCCCTTTGTGTTACAAAAGACTACACCTCCTACCAATCATTCACTGGGTTTAGATATGCATTATAATTCAAATAAAATTTCTCTTGTAAGGTAATGGAGCATGTGACCCTTTTATGATAAACTATAATTTGGGAATGCATAATACAATTGTTTGGTCATTTGGTATTCTCAGAGGTGAAATATATTAGAGTATCCTGCTCTATGCATTTCACACAACACTCCCTAGTGACACATCCTTTTGTTTTCTTGAGAGTGATTTAAAAGTGTTATGAATGTCTGCTATATCCAAGAAAGAACTTTTTTTGAGAGAGAGAGAGCACACAAGTGGCTCAGGGGAGGGGGGAGGGCGCAAGAGGGATGGGGGGGAGAGAGAATCTTAAGCAAGCTCCAAGCCCAGCATGCTGGAACCTAACATGGAGCCCAAGCTCACAACCCCAAGATCATGACCTGAGCTGAAAACAAAAGTCGGATGTTTAACGGCCTGAGCCACCCAGGCTCTCCTAAGAAAGGACATTTTAATAATATCCTTTATCTCCCTTAAATCTCACTGGCATAGTGTTCTTTAGAATTATTCTTTACCACCAGCCAAACTAAACTGATCCCTAAAAGAAGTCTGTGTATTTTTCTATTCTCTGACTTGTCTATTTACTTCGTTTCTACAAAGCAAAGGGAGTAGGATTAGAGCTGAGTAAAATAAGACATCTTTGAAGATGCTTTTCTATTGTCTCCATTGCTGAGTCAGAATTAGGACACCTTTCTTTCTGTCGTGTGTCCAAAATCCAAAACAGGATTCTGAGCCCCTAAATCCAAGACCATCTCTCTGTCAGAACAGACACATGGAGGCCACGTCTTTCAGCACCATGGCCAGTTGCCTCCCTATCCTCCCAGAGACACATGTAAGAGGACATTCCAAGAAAATATGTTTTGTGGCCTGGTCCCTGAACCCTACTCCCTCCAACCCCAGGTGGACTGGACCAGGCCAGCTACAGACCCTAGACCCTCTCCTGTTTTTGGCACAGGTCTGGGTGACAGCCAGCTTTTTCCTCTCTTCCATCTGGGCTGCACAATGGTCCTGCTTCTTCCCCAGGGTGCCCACCAGCCCAGAGGAATTCCAGGCACCAGATTCTTAAGACAAAAATGAACAAAAATACAGATCAGCAAACGCCTTTAACACAGCCCTTCATATCTGGGGTCCATTTTAGACCCTGAGGATTCCAAGAATCATTTGGCCAAGAATTACTGAGAAGTAAACTTAATGAAACTCACTGGGGAATCAGATGCCCACTCAACCAGTCAGAATTCAATCAGGAAATTGGAACTAGTAGGAGAGGGGTGTGTGTGTGTGTGTGTGTGTGTGTGTGTGCATGCACATGCATCACCAATAACTTGGCACTTGGTTTGTGAGGGCTGGTTAAACAAGTCTGAAGTCTGTAGGGTCAACATTCAGAAAAGGAAGAAATAAGCAAAGTGCTACCCATGGGCACAGACTGAAGCTCTTGTCCTCAGAGCAGGGAGAAAGAGTGAGCAGGCTGGAGCCCCACAGGCACAAGGTGAAGCTTATTGTCCACAGGCCATCAAGAAGGGAAAATAGTAAGCAGGCTGCAACCTCGAGATCCAAGGGAGAAGAAGAGTAAAAAGCAGACCCAGAAGTTGTTGGAGTCTCTGAGCCCAGGGAAGGACTATTTGAAAGAGCATGCCTGATTAGGTCAAGTCCACCCAGGATAATCTTTTTTATTAACTTGAAGTCAACTGATTAGGGACTTTCCTCCACAAAATCCTTTCATTGTAACACCTAAATTAGTGTTTGATTGAATAGTTCAGCCCAACCAAGTGGACACATCAAGAATCCATTATAACCACCATCCCCTAAAACTAATTGGGAAACTCTGCTAATCTACATTTATTCAATACATGGCCATCTACTATATGCAGAACCCTGTGCTATGCCATAGAGGAAAGCAACTTCACTGCATGGAAAACCTACAAAAAGGGATGAAAAGTGAGGCATCAGCATATCTAATGAATAAAACAAAATTAATGACAAGGATTTAAAACTAAGAGAGACTTTTAAAATTATATTCAGAACCAGTGCAAAAAAAAACAGATTTCTATTTTTAAAAAAATAGAAGAAGGCGTTCATATTGGTACAGTATCAAAGTTATATTAATATTAATGTGTAATAACATTTTCAGAGTACAGACCATGACTTAGTTGATTTTCTCAATGAAGCTTTCTCAACTTCTAAAAATGTATAAATACATAAAATATGTTAACGAGAAAAACTATACTTAAGAGTTCCTGAGAGGAACCCCTCCAATTCCAGAGTATAAAAATTAAATTTCATCCTCAATAGAATTGTATGTTATAAAAACAACATGTCTGTCACTGTTGTTTTGGTTATGCTCAAGAGAATGAAAGATAATGTAAAAATACACTACAGAAACAAGAGAAAACAAAGTTGTGAAGATTTTGTATATATTTCATTGCGAGACTTGTCACACTCATGAACACTGAGCCCTGTATTCAGTGGTGTAACCTGCATAAAACTGGGCTTCCTGGAGTCCAGCCTGAGCGCCATGGCGCTCCCAAAACCTGCTCTCACCTCCTTCGTGCTGTCTTCCTCCCCAATTTACTTTATTCATTCATATTCTCTCTCTCCCTCTCCCCACCCCTGCCTCTGCCCTTGAATATCCTTGTCCTCCCCTCTCCTCTCTTTTCTAATATAGTGTAATCTGGCCTATTCGTGGCTTCTACCCCCCACCCACACCTCATTCAGTCCAACAGAGGCCCTGTCTCAGGCCAAGAGCACAAAGGATCTTTCCTCCATGGAAGGTAAGGGAAGCATACAATTGCAAATACCCATTACTTTTATATAATTTTTTCCTGACAGAGCAGTGAATCTCCAATGCATTTGCAAGTAATGAATCAGAACTAGCTCTTTCCTTTCTCAGACATAAAAAAACAAGTCAGAAAAAAGATAAATGTACTCATCCCAGGTGTCACACTGAAATAAAAAAATATATATGTTGTATTTGTTCATTTGCTGAACTGCTCTTCAGATTTTTATTTCTCTAGATGAAATGCAAGGTATTTGGCTTCAAAAAAGATAAAGGTTTATTCTTTATTTGATTATTTTTAAAGTAATAGAAAAGAAATCTTATGGTCTGGAATAGTTTTGAGACAGAGGGGAAGAAAAAAAAAAACACAAGAGTTAATGCCCAGCATTATTTGTGCCCGAGATGGAAACCAGATTTGTCACAGCTGACTCTCGATTATTCCAGGAGCTGACTGGGCAATTTGTGAATTAACAGAATCTCTGCTTCTCTTTATGCCTCCTGCTGCTGGGCACTTGGCCATTGCACTGCAGGTCAGGACTAGGAAAGTGAACAGGGACTAGAGAAGCCAACGCTCCAGTCAATCTGCACACTGCTACTTGCTAAAAAGCTTAGTGTGAGATGCAAAAAAACAAATAAAAATAAAATAAAATTAGATGTGTAGATTTGGGTGGGGGGCATTTCAATTACCTTGCCATTCCTGTCCCTCATTATTTTTCATATTTAAGACTAGGCTTCATATTCAGGCAAGCAATTTAATACACTAAATTCATTATCCAGGCTGAATTAACAGAAGAAAAATGTATAATGATAACACAAGCTAAGATTTAGTGTACTAACATCAACATTATACATCAAGTCAATATGATTCAATAAAAAATTTTAATATTTGTATTTTTGAGCGAATCCAGATGACCCATTCTACTTATCCACCCAACATTTTCTCTCAAGATTTTTATTTTTCTTTCTTGAGGGGAGATGCAAAACCCCCTCTATTCATTCAAAATTTGTAGTTAAAATTCACATTCTTGTCAAAACCTTAAATGCCTGCTTTATTCAAGCACAAAACAATATGTCCATTAAAATTGTGTATAAGAAATGAAAAGTCCTGAGAACTCAATTTAGAAGATGTAAGCTATAAACAGATTTTAAAACTCTGACAGACATTCGCATGCAGAAACTTCATGTCAGAGCCACATACTGCCAAGCACTTTTTGTATTTGACCCTGTGTGTGCCCACCCCATGTGTCTCACTCAGGCACTCATCTTTCCATTTGGTGAGCATTTCTAGAATGTCAATTCTATGCCAGTCACTGTGCTGGACTCAAGGATGCAAATACGAGATGGGTCATAATCCCTGGGTGAGAATGTGAAGCCACAAGCCATAAGAACTAGTAGCAGTGAGAGCTTTGAAGAGCAACAATAGAGGCTGGGTAAGGAAAATGCCCAAGTAGCTCAGGACATAGTGCCTTGTTGAGTAAGTTGTGAAAGAAAGGGACTCAGGTGCCTACAGCTATGGCGCGTTATAGACAGAATCGGGGCTCGTAGGGACACCGACGCAGGTGGAGGTCTTGTCTAGAAACAATCTAAAGGAAAAGTAGAAACACAGCAGGAGGAGGCCTGCCTCACATCTCTGTTTTCAGTAGTGGCAGATTCAGAATTATGGACCAGTCCCCCTGAGTTTATCTTTTCTACCTCATTGTTGAATCTACCCACAAAGCAGTTGGTTCCCAGTGACTGAGCCGGATCACAAAGGAAGCAGGGAGCCTATCTCGGTCCTCAGCGCCACCCTCTGTGGGGATCGTCATGGCTCTGGTGGATCTTATCTAGCAGACCCAGCATCTGGTGTGCAAGGATGGAACCTAAACATCTGAGCGGCCCTGTTTTCACAGCTCCCTCCATAGTCCAATATAACTGTCTTCTCCTATCCAGTCATTAATTCACATTTTCATTCAATAAGTATTTATTGAGCACTTAGTAGGTACCAAGTACCATGTTGGTGCTGGGAATCTAGAAGTGAACAAAACAAAAACGGTCCCTCTCTTAATGGAACATTCAGTCAGGTAGGTAGTTTCTAAAACTACGGGTCCTTTCTTCAACTCTAAGTCTTTTGACTCAACTCTGAAACCATGTTCTTGCCAGCATTCTGCCCAAAGAGGTGGAATTATTGCATTCTACCGAAAATTGCTTCCTTATATAACTGGGGCCAGGCAGTAATCTGGAGCTGAGGGAAAAGAGAGAGACAAAATGGCATTGTTTTTACTTTTAGTTGTGGAAAAGGCTATACCAAGCCAAGAGAATAATTTGAAAACAAATCCAAATATACATAGGATCCATGGGTCAAGTAGTTCAGTCAACATCTAGGTCACCAAAAGTGAGAAGTTTCTAATAATAAGTTAGGCTGACGGAGGCCCACAGCTAAGAGTTAAGTCTAGCAGCCAGGTGGCAGAGGAGAGAGGAGTCCTAACCAATATAGCTAGGCCCTACCCCTCACCAGCTATGTACCTCAGCTTCCCCATCTGTAAAATGGAAACAATAATAATATAGTACTCTAATGAAGCCTTTGTAAGGATTACATGACTTTGTGCAATTAAATTATGGTGCCTGGCACACCATAAACTACTCAGTTAATGTTAACTGTTACTATTCCTTTCCCTGGAGAAGTCAGAGAAACCATCAAAGATGACTCTTGAGCTCAGTTTCAAGGGACTTTTATGTTTTGCTCCACCGACTGCACACCTAGGTCATACTCATAAGAGAACAATTGTAATGTGTTCTCTTGGTAGGAAGCATGGCTGACATGTAGTCAGATTCTTAAGGCAAAGTGATATGAAGAATTCTTTGATGAACTGTAAAATACTACTAATGTTTGTGGAGGGTGACATTGAAAAACAGAGAAGTAGGGATAACGTGAAAGGGTCTAGAATGAGAAGGAAGGTCCCCTGACGGAGCAGGGCAGAGGGGTTGGTGATGGGAAATCCAGCCAACATCTTGTCCCAGAGACCCAGCTTTGGCCCTCCTGGAATTGCTAATGGCTCATCTTCCTAAAGAGAATCTTTCATTTTTCATTTCCTCTTTAAAGAGATCAATCTATTTTTAATAATTGAATAAGACCAAGTTGTACTTAAAACTTTTCGCCTGGCCCAATCTTCTACTTCTTGCTTCATTCAACTCCATGAAGTATTATCTCTCTTTGAAGAAGTTTTAGATACTTTCACTTGCCCTGTAAATCTCTAGTTTTTGTTTCCTCTTCAGTGACTTGCTTTGTTATGGATCCAATTTTGTGGCTCACAAACATATTCTCCTCAGAAATGTCCTGTGAAGCAGCCTCCACAGGGCTGCCTGGGGCTTGAGGGCTTTCATTTCCTCTCCCGTGGAGAGCTACAAGGAGTCTGCATGGAGACCAGAATGAGGGGAGACGGGAAGCAAGTAACACTCAGTTGTCAGAGCTCATGCTTTGCAGTTTGCCCTCCTAGCTACAGCGATTCCTTAGCTCTTTTCTGGGGTTATGAAATACATTTTGACCTCATCTCTTAATTGGCATATAGACATAAATTTTCTAGAAAATAAGGCATGTCGTAAGGGGCAGTTGAATTTTTACCTTATTCATGATACCTATTTACATTATTTAAGGTGATTTGGTTCAACTGTGAGTTTGCAAATAGATGGAATCATTTCCGGGAAAGTAATAAAAGTAATAATAACAAATCAATGTCTTATTCCAGAATTATAAAAGCATAAGCCTCTTTTTAAATAACTACAGTTGCATGTCAGAAAATCTAAACAAATGTGTAGTTAAGAATGATTGCTAAACCTTAGGGACTTAGTTTATACAAGACAGATTAGCAAGATAAGAGCCTCATTATGCATGAAAGTCATTTGTTTTTCCATGAATCCAGCAAAGCACAAGTTCTGGGGTTGCAATTCATAAAGAGACCGAATGTGAAGACTGAGCGCTGTTATGACATTAATCTTCATGAATATGGAAAGAAGTGAATTATTATCTTTCTCTTTATGAGCTGAAGAGAACTGTCGCAACAAATTTGAATCTTGGTGTATACTGGAATGCAGGCTGGAAGGGCCCCAGAGAGTGAGCCTAACCCTCCAGTCTACCCACAGGAAAGAGAGAATCAACGTTTTTAAGAGACTTGGCCACCTTTATGTGCTGTGTTAATGGCAAAGATAGCACAGACCTCAGGACTCCCCAAATCAGGGATCTTTTGATTGACCCAAAAGAGGGGCAAATCGTCCCTTAACTCCAGTTTTTCCAAGCAGTCAAGAGTCTTCTGCTATGATATACACCTGGAACTAATAGGATTTTGTATGTCAATTATACTTCCATTTTAATAAAAAGAAAGAAAAATAAGACACATGAGAAAGCTTGCTTTCTCTCCCTACCATGCGAGGATACAAGAAGCTGGCCATCTATAAGCCAGGAAGATGGATTTCACCGAGAACCAAACCATGCTGGCACTCTGATCTTGGACTTCCAACCTCCAGAACTGTAAGAAATAAATTTCTGTTGTTTAATTAAGCTAAAAAAAAGGGGGTGGGGGCTTCTGTATGTGTGCCCTCTTTAACTCATTTCACACAGGATTCTAAACTGAATCTAAATAAGCAAGCAATTTTTAATCGCTTAATGTGTTAACCTGCTTCTTGGGATTTATCTACTTTTTGTCTATATTTATGCTTTGTAAATTCCACCATCAATAAGTTCTCAGCTGTTTTGAGGCCTAAAGTTATGAATCTGAGCATTTTTATTCAGGTGTTCAGTACCATGACCTCCTAAAGAAAGCTTCCAGGCCACTCAGTTTGGACTATGATCTCATATATTGAACTCCAATATTTCAAAATCCCACTGAACATCCATTGACATTCTGTTTACTGTAAAAAATTACAATTTATGGAAGAGTTGATAGAGCCCTTTTTAGGGAAGCAAGATTCCTTAGCAAAGAAATAAAAATATTTTTAAAAAGTAAAGCAACAGTGGTTTAGCACCACCTTCGGCCCAGGGCATGATCCTGGAGTCCCGGGATCAAGTCCTGCGTCGGGCTCCCTGCATGGAGCCTGCTTCTCCCTCTGACTGTGTCTCTGCACCTCTCTCTGTGTGTCTCGCATGAAAGGATAGATAAAATCTTTAAAAAAAAAGAAAAAGTAAAGCAAGCAGTTACTTCAAAATGCCTTGGAGTCCTCTATTGTTGGAGCTACTACTAATTATAAGCATGTTTTCTATAATGTCTGTCGGCTAGGGAAACTTGTTAAAAAGATATACTAGCAGAAAGGCACTGGAAAACTAGGGTAGCCATGAAAAGACTCAATTTTAAGCCTTTGTTTCCTCACCAGGGAATGTAGTGAAGGAAGAAAGATATAATGATGAGAACCCAGCCTGGCTCCCAAGTCTGACTTCCCATGTACTGCTTGTGTGAGCTTGAGCACATGCTTTAACCACTGAGACTCAGTTTCCCCCTCACGAGTCAAAGCACGTATAATTCCTACCTCTAGAGTAGGTGTAGAAACTGCACAGGATAACATAGCTGCTGCACACCCAGCAGAATGCCAGACTCCTGACTGGGGCTCAGTGAACGCAAGTGTAATATCTCTTCACGCATCCCTACCTTCGCCTGCCCTAATCCATCGCCTTCGTTTCTAATCTGGAAAACCTATTTTACAGAGAACCATAAGGAATAGGATGATGCAAAGAAAATGCTTGGAGCATCTGATCCACTGCAAAAATCCTTTCATAGGAAAAAGAATTGCTAAAAGAAAAAATGCATAACAAAAAGATCTCCTTCCAAGATTTAAGACACACAGAGGAGGCACAGGTTATAGGATTAATTGGTAACTGCAAAGTGAGAAGAAAAGAACTGAAAGACGGGCGGGTCTTCTGGCTCAGGTGACTGAGTACACAAAGGCAGGTGAGGCAGAGGATGTGACGAGTAGACACTATGAGGAAGGATGGCAATAGATTTGGTTTGAGAGGGTAATGGATTGGGTTTTAGACACTGCTATGATCTAAATGTTTGTATCTTCCCCAAACGCATGTGTTGAAATCCTAATCCCCGAAATGACCAATTAGGCGCCTGTAGGAGGTGATTATGTCTTGAAGACAGAGCCCTCCTGATTAGGATTGGTGCCCTATAAAAGAGGCCTCACAGAGCTCCCTGGCCCTTTCTGCCATATGAGAACACAGCGGAAAGACAGCACTGTGAGCCAGGAAGTGGGTTCAGAATCGTACTATGCTGGCGTCCTGACCTCGGACTCCTGAACTCCAGACTACAATAGGGTGCTGCTGTTTATAAGCTACCAGTCTGTGGCATTTTGTAATAGCAGCCCAAATGCACCGAAAAAGGACATGTTGAGTTTAGGCTTTATGAATCTTTAATCATTCCTGCCCCTTCACCCAATAGATAGTGGTTTCTAAACAAATGCTTCAAGCACGTGCATGCCTTTAAAATTACCTAATTTGTAAGAATCTCAGTTCATAAAGCAAAGAATCATTTGATAAAGCAACTCCTTAACATAACTGTTTTGTGAATTCCAATTTCAGTATATCAGGTTTTCCTCCAAGAAAAGCACATCTGCACATGTGCTCATTATGGTCATTAAGAATAGATTTTCTAATTCATTGCTCTGGGAATGATGACTGCCAATTCTGAAACTTATTTGAGTTGTACATCACATCCTGTATTTAATCCCGTTTATCATTTCAAAAGTAAGTTGTCGTCTTTGTTCAAAAGGATGCAATCTAGTCTTTAGAAACACTTAAGGAAACGGTGTATGAGTTTCTCAGAAATTATCATATTTAACACCATTGCTTTTAATTTTGGCCATCGTTTTCAAGAAGTTTTCCCTCCACCCAAAGTTCATCCCCTCCCTATTATATGAAATGCCACCATCACTCCTCCCACATGCCTCCCTACCCCCCAACACACACACATGCACACTGAGAATTTTAAGACCTTAGAGAAATTTTATTCTTACTTTGGAGATATCACCTCCATAATAGATCAAACATATTAAAATAAGTCATGTAAACCACTTACAAATTTACAAAATTACAGGTTGAGCTGCAGTAGACTAGTTGATATACTATTATGTTCTAAAGATATTTAAATTAAATATTATTCATTTCAATTTTGCAGGAATTTGGGAGCAACAAGGCCATTTAAAATGTCAAATCTGGGGCACCTGAGTGGCTCAGCGGTTGAGCGTCTGCCTTTGGCTCAGGTCATGATCCCGGGATCCTGGGGTCGAGTCCCACATTGGGCTCCTCACAGGGAGCCTGCTTCTCCCTCTGCCTATGTCTCTGCCTCTCTCTCTCTCTCTCTCTCTCTCTGTGTGTGTGACTATCATAAATAAATAAAAAGAAAAAAGAAAAAAATATATCAAATCTTGTTGTAGGCCCTTGAAATCTTGTAGTCCATTCAGCATATTTTCTATAATAGCCAACAGATAAAATGCCCCCAACAACAAATCCCCACTCAAAGGAAAAGATAAAACATTAGCGCTGGCAGAATATTTTTGCTGGTTTTTTCCCTCCCAATGTAAAACATTCATACTATTTTAAATGTTTCTTATCATGGGTTCCTTTGTCTTCATGCAATAATAGGTGGCATGGAGCACCAAGATGTTTGGGAACTGTTGATCAGCTAGCTTATCCTGGAGGTGAAAGTGCCACCTCTCTTCCTGCCATGAGACTCACTCAGAAGTGGAATGGACTGAGTGCACACCCGGCCAGCCTTGTGCACCTCTGTCCTATTATAAGACCTCTCCGCAAACCCTTTAGGGCTTTCTAAGGGAGGCTTAAGATAGAGTTTTGTCATCCTTGGGACTGTGCTCCATGTAAATTTTGGAAGACAGTCACAAGAATGATATTACCAAAAGCAAAATGTAATTATTTAAAAGTTTCATCTCTCCATATTGCCAAATGTGCGACATCAAACGCACAAAGGTGTCAGGCATTTGCCTTGGCAGAAATCAGAAACAGAAATATACTGATAACTGAATTTCCCTAAATTTGTGACCTATTTCAGAAGCTACTTTGCTGGGTTCCTCTTGAAGCCAAAAAGCCAAGAACAAGAAAAGCCACCAGCTGTTCCCTCTGTTCTCCTTCCTTGCACAATACAGTCACTCTGCTAATCCAGGTCACACCTCACAAAATAAAAACAAACAAAAATAAAATATAAAAACAAACAAACAAAAAAAAAAACAGGACAGGAAGAAAGAAGGAAAGTGGAAAAATCAAAGTGGATTGAAAGGTGCTCAAAGATGTACGCGTCTCTCCTACACTATAGATGCTCAAATCGACACTCTTCTCTGGAAGGACAGCTTGAGTTAAGACAGAAGGAAATAAAGGCCTGTTTAGACAATAATAGGACAATATTCTCTGGACACCCCATTTCTCTAACTAGATGGCCAGTTTCTCTCCACAATGAAAGAGAAGTAGTGCTTATAATAACTCCTCAAATAGCAAGGCTGTGTTGAATTTAGTGGGTTCGTTTAAGTTCTGCATTTCACTCTACCCAAGACAGCATTGGAGAGTTGATCTAAAAACAAAAGCAGAAAAAAAAAATTTTTTTAAAAAGAAACAAAATAAAACTCTCTGCACAAGATATTTGCAATTTGTTGATGGTATTAATTATTTTAGTTCCAGTTTTGTCATTTTGGAAACGGTTTTAAAAGCTCAAGAGATTAAACAGAAAAAGAAAAATTGAGGAGAGTGGGGTCCCAAATGGTGGTGTGGTAAATTTTGAACTCACCCCCTCCCATAGACACACCAAATCTACAGCTACATTTGGAGTAATTCCCTCTGAGAAAGGACCAGAAACTAGCTGAACAACAAAGTATAAAAGGTACATATCAAGAAGACTAGACGACGAAGAGATATTGTTGGTACAGCACCACACAACAGGGAGGGATCTCACAAGCTGGGAGCTTCTGCTGGAGGAGGGAGGGGTCTGTGCCCCTCCATCAGGTATGCCAACCCTTGGGACCTACACCAGAGAGTCAAGGCCCCCAAGATTCCTGGCCTGAGAAAACAATAGTACTGTTGTCCAAGAGAACAAAAGGGCTTAGGAAACTGAGATTCTCCATTTGAAGGGCTCACAGGTGGTCTCACTCTTCCTGGGACCCAGTGCCAGAGCAGCAGTTTGAAAGGTACCCAGACTAAGCATGGGGGAGATTCATTTGCTAATCTTAGAGCATCTGCTCAAAGAGCAGGAGACAGTTGGGACTTCCTCTGGAAATGGACAGCACTAGCAGACTGCAGTTTTGCATTCTCCCTCTCCCTCTCTCCCCCTCCCCCTCTAAGGTACCCTCTAGCACAGGTGAGCACCCTCCCATTGCCTTGCTAAGGCCTGTGGGGTCAAGCAGTCACACTGGACAGCAAGATTGTGGCACTTCCCAGCTCCCTGGTTGGGGCTGGCCATCGCTAGCAGTCATGGCATTCTCCTACCACCTTACTGAAGCCTGCAAGTATGCCCCACCCCATTCACTCTCCAGCTGCCTCACTAAAGCTGGCAGGTGGCTATAATCCACAGAGGGGCTGCCCCTTGATCACCTGGCCCTGGTAGACAATGGGGCTTGCTTTCCTAGGTTCCACAGGACGAGATCAGAAAGACCGTTCCTGGCAGGCTACCACCCCTAGGGCCCTGCACGAACAGCAGACTAAAACACAGCCCCAGTCTTCATGTGGGGGAAAAAAGCCAATTTACTTATCCTAGAGCTTTAGCTAGCCTAGAGGCTACAGAGACTTTCTCAGGGAACATAGGGAAACACCATCCTTGTGCTCTCCCTTGGCCTCGCCACGGCTCAGCAAAACATCCCAGAAAGGAGCTTATATACTTGTCTGAGCATAACTTCATGTTTTTCACAGATATAGGATAAATCCTAAAATTTGTTTAGAACCACAAAAGACCCTGAATAGCCAAAGCGATCTTGAGAAAGAACAAATAGGGAGGCATTATTCTCCTTGATATCAAACTATATTTCAAAGCTATAGTAATCAGAACCGGTTTTAGGCTACTGGCATAAAAAGAGACATACAGATCGATGGAACAAAATACAGAACCTGGAAATAAGCCCAGTTTATTTGCTGCAAAGGAGGCAAAAATATACAGTGGGAAAAGGGTGAAATATTCAGTAAACAGTGTTGCAAAAACTGGACAGCCGCGTTCAAAGGAATGAAACTGGACCATTATCTTACATCATACACAAAAATTAACTCAAAACAGGTTAAAGACTTGAATGTAAAAGCTAAAAGAATAAAACACCTAGAAGAAAACATAGGCAGTAAGCCCATTGGCATAAGTCTTGGCAATCTGAGTCCAAAAGCAAAGGCAACAAAAGCAAAAATAAAATGGGACTACATCAAACCATAAAGCTTCTGCTGTCAAGGAAACCAACAAAATGAAAAGGCAACCTGCCTAATGGAAGAAAATATTTGCAAATCATATATCTAATAAAGGGTTAAAATCCAAAATACATGAAGAACTCATAAAACTCAATAGCAAAAAAAAACTAAAACGAAAAATTATCTGATTTTAAATAGGCAGAAGATCTGAATAGACATTTTTCCAAAGAAGACATACAGATGGCCAACAGGAAATGAAAAGACGCTCAACATCACTAACCATCAGGGAAAAGCAAGTCAAAACCACAATGAGATATCACCTCACCTATTGGAACAGCTATTATCAAAAAGACAAGAAATAACAAGTTTTGGTGAGGATGTAGAGGAAAGGAGCCCCTCCTGCACTGCTGATAGAGATCTATATTGGTGCGGCCACTATGGAAAACAGTATGGAGGTTCCTCAAAAAATTAAAAAATAGACCTACCATGTGATCCAGCAATTCCACTTCTGAGTATTTATCCCAAGAAAACAAAAACACTAATTCAAAAAAGATTTATGCATCCTTACGTTCATCACTATCACAATATTATTTGCAATAGCCAAGATATGGAAACAACCTACTTGTCATCAAAGAATGAATGGATAACAGTACAGTAATAGGTACAATGCATACTACTCAGCCATTAAAAAGAATGAAATCTTGCCATTTGCAACCACATACATGGACCTTGAATGACTTTTGCTAACTGAAATAAGTCAGACCTCGAAAGACAAATGTCATATAATTTCACTTACACGTGGAATCTAAAAAACCAAACAAATGAACAAACAAAACAAAACAAAACAAAAATCATAGCTACAAAGAACAGAATGGTGGTTGCCGGAGGACAAGGGGGTTGAGAGTGAGAAAAATGGGTGAAAGAGGTCAAGAGGTACAAACTTCCAGTCATAAAATAAGTCCTAGGGATATAATGAAAACTACAGTTAATAATATTGTACAGTGAACATTGCAAAGAGGGTAAATCTTGAAAGTTCACTTTGTATGGTGACAGATGGTAATCAGACTTCTTGGGAGAACCATTCTGAAATGTACACAAATATTGAGTCACTATGTTGTACAACTGAAACCAAAATAAAATTATCTGTCAATTATACCCCAATAAAAAGTTTTTGAAAAGGGAAAAATTGACTTCAGAGCAAAGTTATTCATCGTGACAAAAGATGAAATCAAAGGGAGATTTTTTTCCTTATCTATGGATAGAAATTCTGTGTAATGTTACAGCTAATAGAGTATTGATTTTTCCCCCTTTCTACTTTTGCAATGTCCTTTGGAGCTGCCTTTTATGTATTTTCAATATACAGATCTTGTGTTACATTGGGGGAAACATTAATATACAGAATATATATCTTCCCAAACAGGTCTAAGTATGTCAGTTGTCAGAATTCTCTTTTGCACACATTAGTCTGGCTTCAGGCCGACCATGATGCCTGTAGGAAAAAATAGGTTGTAATTGGAGAATTTGGCAATCAGCGCTCAATGAAAAAGACTGGTTTCAAACCAGAAATAATTTCAACTCAATTTTTAATTAAAGACAAAAGGATATGTGGAAGTGATCACAAATACTTACACTTCCTCCTGAGACGTTTCCTCCTCCTCTCTCTGCGCTCCCTCTGACTCAATCATATTATTTGCACACTGAAAAATAACTGACTTTGGTAGCAGGGCTGGCAGGCCCTGAGACTGACATCTTCCATCTTCTTACCAATTCCATGTCTAAGGACAACAATGTAAGATGCAAAATAAAGGGGAAAAAACTGAGGGAAAGGGGAAATTGTCACATATTTTAAGTGAGACTTAGTAAAGTACAGAAACCAGGAGTGATCTGTTTGTACTAACTCAGTCCAGAGTCCCCAGCTTCTAGGTTAATCCTGGGCATGGCAAAGTCCTCAAGGGAGGTCGGTGAATGAAGACCAGTTATGAATCTGGAGTGTGTGTGTATGCAGTGAAATCAGAAAAAGCAGCTTCTTGAGAAAGCAGAAACTCTTCAGACTTGGAATCAGATGTCTTCAACTTGGCCTCTACTTGGCTATGTTGCCTTGGGCATGTGGCTTAGCCTTTCTGAATGTATTTCCTTCAATAATATGGATGAATTGGACAGGATGATGTCTACGATCTCTGCTGGCTAACTCTCAGCCAAAAAGCATTGACTGGGCAGCTGTTTTTGGCCCAACTCAATGCAGGATAAAACAGAGAGCTATCTAAGTGCCCTATACATGTCCTACATCCCCTCCCACCCTGTAAGTAATTTGAGGGAAGATCTGTGCCCAGTTCCTCTTCTTCCTCCCCACTAACATTTAACCCAGGTCCTAGCAAAATAGACGCACCCCCCAAATTTTTTTTTTTTGGTGAGTGAATTGAATATGTGAAAGTCCTCGTAGGAGTTTTATAGTCTCCTTGGGAATATATCATAAAAACTTTCCCTTTTTCTGCAGAAGGTAGGGGGGAAATAACCAATATAATCAAGAAACATTATGAATGCTGGCCCTCAGGAATCTGGTCTATCCCACTCAAAAACAACAAATTAAACAGGATATTAGAGTATTCTCCCAAGTTTAAGAATGAGAGCTCAGTTTATAATTGGGAGAACCCCAAAATTAGCAGGTGCTACTGTTCTTCCTTCCAGCTTTACCTAAGATGATGGATGCCTCGCAAGAAACTTGCTTGCTAATAATCACAAACCCAGCTGGTGCCTCCAAAACTTTCCACCAAGAATGTTACCTTATTAATGAAGTTTTTTTTTTTTTTTAGTCTCCAGCGAAGTACTCCTAGAATTGTAAACATCAGAATTTCTTTTCACGAGGCTCAAAAATCATCTCTCTTTAAAATAGCAAGCTTAGCTTTAAGGAGAAAAGACACTTAAATAGAATGAAGGAAATCTTTTCCAAACACAGTTTATCAGTTTTCACAGTGAAATAAGTGACACTAAAGCTCCACTCGATGTAAAAAAGTAAGCAGGATTCTGAACCCGAGCCATAGGCAGTCACTGCAGAGCGCAATCGGCGTATTCCCCAGAGAGCACTCTGGCGAGCAGATTGGGTGGTCTCTTATTTGTCAGTCATGGTGAAAGACAAAAAGCCAGGGTGTCAGTTAAAGAAACATATTCGTGCTTCTCTAATGCCTTTTAAAAGTCCCCTGTCAGAAAAACTACATGTGTTCTAGCCTTGCTCATTTTATCTCCTTAGACATCACATATCATTAATCATCTCAGTCTGGCAAGACAAAGAGCTGGAAAACATTTATATTCCAAAAATCTCTCAAATATCAAATAGGTCTCAAACACACAGTGCACTCTGGTTGTCAATTACAATTGGATATTCAAGGTGACAAGTTCCATTTCCAGGTTCCTAGTTTTTCCCTCCCACCATCAGGCTCAGAGAACTGCATGTGAGAGCCACAAAAAACAACCACACTCGGGAGATTAACTTCACCCCAAGGAAAGAACAGCCTCTCTCCCATGACTTTGGAGAGACACGCAACACCCACTGTGACCATGACTTCCCCTTGGGGGGAATGCTAGACGTTCCCCTGAGTGTATAACTGGCTAGAAGATGGGTCCCTGGAGGGATGGGGGTGCTCACACTTCGGCAGTGAAGCCGCCTCCCACAATGGCCTACTGCCTCTCACAGTGGTCATTGAGTCAAAGCCCAGAACCAAACCTCCAACACGTGTCCTTGCTAATAAAGATAGAGTCAGCTGGACAAGCCAGAGAGAAGGTGTGGCCAGCCATCAGAGAGCAGTGGGTGTCTGATGAGGGAAGGGGAAAAACAAGAAGGCTCTGGAAAGAACATGGGCACAGAGTTAACTAAAGATCCTCTGGCCCTACTTTGCAACTGCCTGAATCTGCAGCTCCAAGATCCCAAGCCGAAGGCTTACAGTGATGAAAACAGCCTCAGGATCCTTGGGTATGCATGTAGGACACCTAGAACCCCGTGAGTCTACTTCAGAGCTCTGGTCCCCACCATCCCAACATATGGCTTTGAGTTTTTCTGTCACTACACACCTTTTAGCACTCAACTCACAAATTCAACCCTGTAAGCTTCTTATTTTATGAGTTTATGGCTTTTTCGTCTCTAAGTACATTTTGTTCCAAATATCCAAGTGTTTCCCCATCTTCTTACTTTGTTGATTTTGCTCCGTCTCCAAGAAAAGCGTTCCCATCAAAACAGCTTAACTAAATAGTACTCATCATTCAATACCCAACTCCTGTTTCATTTCCTCTGTGAAGACACTCATTAAAGAGTGACCTTCCCCCCTTAAAACCTCAATAGCATGTCTGTATAAATCACAGTGTGTGTGTGTGTGTGTGTGTGCGTGTGTGTGTCTGTGTGTGTGTGATGTGAGACAGCACACCAAAACTGTACAGAATTCTTAGCTGTCTAAATTCTGGACGCAGGTTGGCAAGAGAGCACGGGTGCACCCCATCCCAGTTCCAAGGACTGCTCCAGATAGGGCGCTCAGTTCATCCTAGGACAGGTCTCTAGATCTGACCAATTGCCCCAAAGAATGGTTTTCCAGCATCCTAACATCATACAGTTCTAGCCGAAATTCCCTGAACCTGAAACTAATGATAGCAAATAATTTTTGCTGACATTAAAATGAGGCTGCTTCCTCATAATTGGGAAATGAATCTTCTCACTGTTCCTTTTCTCCCTGGGTCTATGTTTTTTACTTAGCTTTCATACCAGTTCTACTATTTTCTCTTTCATTAGTGTACTACCAAATCTTTCAAATGAAAGAGCTAAGGCAGATTGTTTTCTATATTTTTCCTTAGAAATTCACTTCAGACTCTGAAAACATATGTAGTTATCAATTGAAAATAATTGTACTATTTTCTGTGTTACAGTATTCTTTGGACAGTAAGATAACTATTTTTTAAATAGTTAAAATGTTTCTGATTTGGCTTAGCTCTAGGAAATTAGGTTTCCCTTAGCTATAATATATTATGTAATTAATGTGCGTAGTGTTCACCTTCCAAAGCATCCAAAATAAGGAACTCTGTGCATTGGCTCATTGTTTATTTTCACACTAGCCAGATATTTAAATTAGTTTTATTCTATTATTCTTTTTTATTCTTTTTTAATCTTTTTCAAGCTTTGATTACTACCATTATGCTTTTTAATGGTTACTGGTATCAACTGACAATATTATGCTGAAAAAGGATTAAACAAAAGGCTAAACCTTTTAAAAATAAATAATCATAATATTTAAAGATATAATCTAAACTAAGGACAAGCAACTTATGATATCCACCACTTTCTCCAGGGAAAAACAGAACATTCATTGATTTGTGTGCACCCATAGAAAAGTTTATGAAAGATTTAAACGCTGCCTTCATAAAATAAACCTGGATTTTAAAAGGTTTGTGTTATATTCTCATAAATCCTTCTCAGCATTATGATGGGCCATGTAAATGTTATTACTAAAATGTAGCGGAGGAATTTTTTGTGTTTAAGATAATGAATAATATTAGTTCTAATTAGGAGGAAGAGAACCTATATTAATTGAGCACTGACTTGAGTTTGTCAGTCACTTTTTTTTTAAAGATTTTATTTATTTATTCATTTGAGAGGAAGAGAGAGACCTCCAGCTCTGGGAGTGGTAAAGGGAGAGGGACAAGCAGATTCCTCACTGAGCAGGGAACCCTATGCAACCAGGGCTCAGTCCCAGGATCCTGAGACCATGACCTGAGCTAAAGTCAGATGCTTTAGCGACTGAGTCACCCAGGCACCCTTTGGCAGTCACTTTTAACACATCATCTCATTGCATAACTACATGTGGTATTTTACTTTCCATTTTACAGATTTCAAAACTGAGGATCAAAGTGACATTCCTAGGAGCACCTGGGTGGCTCAGTGGTTGAGCAACTAACTGCCTTTGGCTCAGGTCATGATCCCCACAGGGAGCCTGCTTCTCCCTCTGCCTGTGTCCCTGCCTCTCTCCCTGTGTCTCTCATGAATAAATAAATAAAATCATTTAAAAAAAGAAAAACAAAGTGACAATCTTAAAAGGGCTCAATTGGAGTTTATGTTTAGTCTAACTCTAAGAGCCATGATCTTTTACTATATTATGTGGCCTTCCCTAAATTAAGCCTCTTGTCAAAAAGGCTGTGAGGACAGAGGTCATATGACACTCAGAAGAGGGCAACGGGAAGATAGAAGAAGGTTCTCAATGTCTTTTCCAAATAGCCCACAAAGATCCTAGAGGATTACAACCTAGTCATGAAGCCATAGATAAAAATTACAAATTATCTAGTTTAACTTAGAATTAAAGAGTCATAAAGAGACTTATTGTTCTTCTTCATCCAACTATATATTACGTGATGAGCTCTAGGGTATTTTCCAGAACAAATGTCTACTGAAAACAACCAGTAAAAGCAATATTAAAAATAAAATAGGGGATCCCTAGGTGTCTCAGCAGTTTAGTGCCTGCCTTCAGCCCAGGGCATGATCCCGGAGTCCCATGATCAAGTCCTGCATCAGGCTCCCTGCATGGAGCCTGCTTCTCCCTCTGCCTATATCTTTGCCTCTCTCTCTCTCTCTCTCTGTCTCTCACGAATAAATAAATAAAATCTTTAAAAAAACAAAATAATAAAATAAAATAAAACTGCATTTAAAAAATTAAAAATAAAAAAATAAAATAAGTGTCTGTAGGAGGTGATATAGTGCCATCTTCCTGTGAAGGTAAACCAGACACTAAAATATAGAGCCACAGTAGGAGCATCATTTCTATTCCCTGAATATCTGTTCTTTTACCTAAAACCAGCAGAAAGGGGCAATACAGAGAATGAAGAGGCATGATCCCGGAATAAAGGCCACAATCAGACACTTGTTATAATGTAGCTGCTTTTCCTAGTTCAATCCTTGTTTCCAATCCCTGGAGCAGTTGGCCAGAACTAGACTTTATAGCCTACACTGAAGATTTGGGGTTGACTCAGAAATCATCCTGAGCTTCCAAGAGCTCACAGTCTAATTAGGGGGATGAAGCAAGTACGCAAATCACTGCAATTGTAGATAAAACATCATACATATCATAAAGCAAAATACAGAAATATTCAAGGGCCACAATGAAGACCCCATAAGTGACATTTGAGATAGGTTGGGTGGGTAAACATGTCAATGGGTAGAGGTGAGGCACCAGAAAATATCATACAAAGATGGATATCTTTCAGAATTGACACTTGTTTCCTGGGCTACAAATTGAAATATGGTTGATTGGTGCTACACTAAGGAGGGCCTGGCACACGATGGAAAGGATCCTGTATGTCTCCATAGGGTAAAAAGATCTGAAACTAAGCCACAAGATGTGATTTGCCATCATGAATCCAGTGACCAACCGATCCTTGCACTCCTTTCTCTCCTTTTGCTAGGCTATTGCCAACATCTGAAATTTGATTAAACACCTGAAAAGTCATTTTCTCACTCGCTACCCCCTCGGAAGACTTAACTGGTGATACATTCAAAGTAAAATAGGTAGAGTAATAAAAAGAGAAATTGAAGTGGTAGCGTGGAGTGTTAGCAGCAGGAGATCTTCCCAAAGAGATCAATGGATCTTGAGGATGGTAAGGAAAAGTCTGTACACCATTCATCTTCCTGCATCCTCCCCCTCAGCAACCCCTGCAGACAGTGAATGCCAACTGGTGATAAAAATAAAGGAGGCTCGAGGTTTCTTGGGGATTCAAAAGATGTATAGGCAGGGAACATGAGAGTTAAACAAACAAATTTGGAGTCAGACAGATACCAGTTTGGATACACACTTACTGCCTGTATGAGCAAGTTACAACCTCTCTGGTCCTCAGTTATCTTGTCTTTAAAATGGGAATGCTAGTAGTACCTGCCTTACAGGCTGGTTGCAGAGAGGAATGAGATGATACAAGATAAAGAATCAAGACCTATAGAGGACTTCCGTTATGGCCTATAACCTTACATGGAAATACAGGTCAGCTCAACAAAATTTTAATGCATTCAGAGAACAGAAGACACAAACCCTCCCTACGTGTGTGTGTGTGCGTGTGTGTTTGTGTGTGTGTGAACCTGTGTCATAAAAATTTCACTCTCAAATTGTTTGCTGTTTTCTTGTATGAAAGAGCACTACTCAGACCCATGGGATACCTGAATGCTATTCTGGGGAAGAATTAGAAATCAAGCCACCAATTACATGGGAAGGAGAAGGTAGAAAGGAATAAGAAGTGATTTTTGTGGGGAGTTGGCATCCAGGGTGCAGGACTAGAAAGAGCCGTGTTAACTGAGGTAAGATCCTCAGGATGTGAAAAGCAGATGTCTATGTACCAGAAAAGATGTGCTCAGATCACACCCATAGGCCAAGTCAAATACTATTGTTTGGAGTGGTATTGTGAAAACACAGCTCACACTGGTCCTGTTTTATTATTTGGAACATCTAAAAGATGTCATGGATCTGAGACCTCGAAGGTGCACAAAGGGTGCTGGAGAGCACTGGCAAGATCCACTGCGCCCATATCCCTGGGGAGAGGTGGGGAGATCAGCAGTTACAAGGGCAGAGGCTGCACAGGAGGGGTGGGGCTGGAAAATTCACCTGGAGGAGTGGGGATGACAACTCTGTTTAGAACAAACAGGACTGTGGGACTTGAATCTGCCCCTGTGGCTGGGAGTCCCCAGAGGGCTCTGAGTGAGGCCAGATTGAGCCCACAGACTCCCAACTCCTCTGACAGTGACTTGGGGAGCTTAGTACCTAGAGGAAAAATTCCACTGTGCCTTGACTTTTCCAAAAGTGCACAGAGCTAAAGACTAGAAAAATAAAAGTGCTCCAAGAATAGAATGGCCACTATGAAAATTCAAAAATGCTGCTTCAAGCTACTCTACAGATATGGTTTCACTAAGTCAAAGAACCAAAATGCAAATGGCCACTAGTATGTATTTCTCCAAAAAGGTTGGTGTTTGACTGGGTGCCATATTTTTCAAGAAAATTTGTCTGTGTCCTAACTCTGGGAAACGAACTAGGGGTGGTGGAAGGGGAGGAGCGCGAGGGGTGGGGGTGAACGGGTGACGGGCACTGAGGGGGGCACTTGACAGGATGAGCACTGGGTGTTATTCTGTATGTTGGTCAATTGAACACCAATAAAAAAACAAATTTATTTTTTAAAAAAAGAAAATTTGTCTGTGTATAGACAGAGCCTTAGTCTTATTTATATGAAGCATCCAAACATTTTGACAAATTAACTGTCATCTGCCAAGACAAAGTCCAGGATCTTCCTCAGGGAAGAAGTTGAATGCAATTAGCAGTTTAACAAAACACAGCTACAACACAGAAAAGCACCTTAATTCAGAATCCCCTTCACCTTCCAACAGAGGAAAACAGCAGCTACAAACATCTCAAAGCCCCTTAATCCTGAGGTCATGATAGTAAAGGAGTTTCTAACAGGTTCTGGAAATGCCAGTGATATCAGAGGAACTTCCACAGCCTATACCTCATTTGATACATAGCACTTCCATATTCTTGGAGCCCCAGTCTGCGGCTACAAACCCGTAATTTATTTAGTTGACATCCCTAAAATGCCCTTTCTTGGATGTGGTAGGTATATCAGTATAGTCCATTCATGGAAAAGTACTATTGATTTTTATTACGGAAAAGCAGACTGAGTGAAATGTACACTTGGATTTAATCACTCTTAAAAAAAAAAATCACTCTTGTCACCAGCCCAACGACTTCAAGGAGAAAATTGGAGGAAGCACCACCAGTGGATAAATGGAAGATCTTCAACAGCTCCAATTCTCTGTAGTAGGCTCTGACCTCAATTCAGCTGGAGTCAGGTTTTACCTTGGATAGTGTTTTTATAAGTCTGTTTGAGGAATGAAGAATCAATTATTGAAACAAAAGATCTTCAACCTGAAATGAAAAATCACAAGTTAAGATAGTGACTTTGTCTTTCATATACGTAGCCTGTTAAAGCTGGAAGAGTCCTTTGAAGTCACCTCATCTTGCTCTTTCTTTTTTTTTTAATTTTTTTATTGGAGTTCAATTTGCCAACATATAGCATAACACCCAGTGCTCATCCCGCCAAGTGCCCCCCTCAGTGCCCGTCACCCAGTCACCCCAAACTCCCGCCCGCCTCCCTTTCCACTACCCCTTGTTCGTTTCCCAGAGTTAGGAGTCTCTCATGTTCTCTCTCCCTGTCTGATATTTCCTACTCATTTTCTCTCCTTTCCCCGTTATTCCCTTTCACTAATTCTGATATTCCCCAAATGAATGAGACCATATCATGTTCTTCTCCGATTGACTTATTTCACTCTTGCTCTTTCATTTTAAAGATTAGGGAGATGGACTCCAAAGAGCATTTGGTGACTTGCCCAAGGTCACCTCTATCCTCAGAAATGCCTTTTCCACTATACGACAGTGACTTCAGATTGAAATTTGCCAGGTAAAATGCCATTCCCAGGGCAGCCTTTCACTATTGGTACTAAAGGACCATGAATACCAGCAAATTAGCTTCTCCTTTCTCCACTAAAAGGATATGATGCTTGATACCTGGTTTAACTGTTAAGTACCTCTGTATTTACAATCAAGTTGTGTTCAGAATCTTCATTAGAATTTGAACTATAGAAACAATATTAGAAACGATGGGTTGGTGCCCAAATAACTCATAAATATATATTTAAATTATGATAAAACTGTAATGTCACAGGTAATATGGAAAACAGCAATACCCTTGAAATTCTTGAAATAAACAATTTAGAGAAAATAAAAGCAATCCATTCCAAAATAAACTGTGAGTTTTTAGTTATCTTGAATGTTATCAGTTACCAGTTATCAAGAAAAGTAGTTTTAATAAGTAGTCATTTTACAAGAATATACTGGGCACTATGTGATTGAATGACTCTCAGAAACTACAGAAGCCTGGAAAAGACAAGAAAACAAAGAGAATGAGAAGGTTAGAGATATGCCCTAGGCACTAAAGGAGCACAATTTCCTGGGGTGATCAAGACGGTCCTAGCAGAGGTGGTGACTTCTGATCCAGTAGACAAAGGATAATCAGGATTTTGACAGAAAAATGGAGAAAGGAATGTCATCCCTGGGAGTAGACAGAAATGTGTTGTGGCTACTTGGATGAGACTTTGAGCACTCTCGGGGTCTAATTATTTCTCATTTCACTTAAGAATGTGGGGATTCCCTTTTGGCTTAATACAGATATTTTCAAGATTGATTTATTTATTTTAGAAAGAGAGAGAAAGAGGCAGGGGCAGAGAAAGAGAGAGAGAGAATCCCAGACTCCCTGCAGAGCACTGAGACCATGACCTGAGCTGAAATCAAGAATCCAAGACTTAAAAAAAAAAAAAAAAAAAAAAGAATCCAAGACTTAGTGAACTGAGCCACCCAGGGGCTCCTTAGCACAGATATTTCCCTAGCACTGTTCATGCTTCTCAGTCACAATAAAGATTGCATTTAGCTATGAATCAAAAAAGAAAATAAACCTAAAAAGGAAGAGGTTATGGAGCAGGAATTGAAAGGGGTCAGGAAGACCCAGCTGAAAGTCTAGTTTGTCATTCCTGTAGGAAGCTGGGTTCTTGATGCATTTGCTTGTGAATCTTTTACAACACAGGGTGTAGTATGCACTGGGTACTTAGCAAACATTTATCTGTTTGAGTGAAAAGTCACAAAGGTCCATAAAGAGATCCATTTCATAACCACAAGGGTGGCTATAGCAAAATAGAAAATAACAAGTGTACATATAACAGGATATGGAGAAATTGTTGGTGGGAATGTAAAATGGTGAAGGTACTTTAGAAAACAGTTTGGCAATTCCTCAAAAAGTTAATCATACAGTTACTGAATGACAATTCTACTTCTAGGCATATACCCAGAAGAAATGAAAACACATCCACACAAAAGTGTGTACGTCAATGTTCATAGCAGTGTCATTCATAATAATCAGAAAGTGATAGGGATCCCTGGGTGGCGCAGCGGTTTGGCCCCTGCCTTTGGCCCAGGGCACGATCCTGGAGACCCGGGATCAAATCCCACATCAGGCTCCCGGTGCATGGAGCCTGCTTCTCCCTCTGCCTGTGTCTCTGCCTCTCTCTCTCTCTCTGTGACTATCATAAATTAAAAAAAAAAAAAAGAAAGTGAGAACAACACAAGCATCCATGAACTAATGAATGATCTATCCATTGTGCGATAGAATATTATACATCCATAAAAAAGAATGAAGTACTGATACATATTACAACATGAATAAACTTTGAAAACATAACATTAAATGAAAGAATCAAGTTAGACCAAAGGCCAAATATGGTATAATTCGACTTACATAAAATATCCCAAATAAGCATATTCATAGAGACAGAATATAGATCAGTGGTTGCCAAGCGTTTGAGGAAGTGGGGAGGGACTGCCTACACATTTATTTGGGGTTATTGAAAATGTTTTAACTTCGTCACGTAGGTGATTGTATAATTCTGCCAATATACTAAAAACTATGAACTGTAGACTTTATTTTTTTATTTTATTTTTTATTTTAATTACAGTATAATTAACATAACTGTTACATTAGTTTCAGGTGTAAAATACAATGATTTGACAACTCTATACAGTACTCAGTGCTCATCATAAGTGTGCTCTTTAATCCCCATGACCTATTTCACCCATCTCCCACCCCCTTCACATCTGGTAATCATCAGTTTGTTCTCTATAGTTAAGAGTCCTTCTTGGTTTGTCTCTCCCTCTTTTTCCCCCCCTTGACTCATTCGTTTTGTGTCTTACATTCCACATATGAATGAAATCACGTGATCTCTGTCTGTCTCCAACTCTTTTTACTTAGCCTTACACCCTCTAGATCCATCCATGTCATTGCAAATGGCAAGATTTTATTCTTTATTCTTTTTTATGTCTAAATAATACTCCATTGTACATATGTACCGCATCTTCTTTATCGATTCATCTATCAATGGACATTTGGGCTGCTTTCATAGTTTGGCTAGTGTAAATAAGGTTGTAATAAACACAGGGGTGTGTATATCCCTCTGAATTAGTGTTTTGTCATTTTGGGGTAAATATCCAGTAGTACAATTACTGGATTGTACGGTGGTTGTATTTTTAATTTTTTGAGGAAGCTCCATACTGTCTTCCATGGAGGCTGCACCAGTTTGCATTCCTTCCAATAGTGCACAGGATTTCCTTTTTTACACATCCTCACCAACATTAGTTGTTTCTTGTGGTTTTTATTTTAACCATTCTGACAGGTGTGAGATATCTCTTTGTGGTTTTGATCTGCATTTCCCTGATGTTCAGTTATGTTGAGCATCTTTTCATACATCCATTGGTCATCTGTATGTCTTCTTTGGGGAAATGTCTATTGATATCTTCAGCCCATTTTTAATTGATTCATTCATTTTTAGGGTGCTGGGTTTTATAAGATCTTTATATATTTTAGATACTAACCCTTTATCAGATAGGTCATTTGCAAATATCTTCTCCCATTCAATAGATTGTCTTCTGGTGTTGATGTTTGTTTCCTCTGCTGTGCAGAAGCTTTTTATTTTGATGGAGTTCCAATAGTTTCTTTTTGTTTTTGTTTTCCTTGTGGTAGGAGATATATCTAGAAAATGTTACTATGGCCAATACCAGAGAAATTACTGCCTGTGCTCCCTTCTAGGATTTTTATTGTTGAGTCTCATATTTAAGTCTTTATTTTATTTTTGTGTGTGATGTAAGAAGTGATCCAGTTTTCATTTTTTGCCTATAGCTTTCCAGTCTTCCCAACACCATTTGTTGAAGAGACTATCTTCCCCACTGCATATTCTTGCCTCTTTTGTCAAAGATTAGTTGACCATATAACCATGGGTCTATTTCTGGACTCTCCATCTTGTTCTATTTATCTATTTGTCTATTTTTGTGCCTGTACCATATTATTTGTATTACTACATCTTTGTAGTATAATTAAAATATGTAATTGTGATACTGTTTTGTTCTTCTTTTTCAGGATTGCTTTGGCTATTTGGGGTCTTTTGTGGTTCCATACAAATTTTAGGATTGTTTGTCCTAGGGATGCCTGAGTGGCTCAGTGGTTGAGCATCTGTCTTTGGCTCAGATAGTGGTCCCCAGGGTCTTGGGATTAAGTCCTGCATCAGGCTCCCTGCAAGGAGTCTGCTTCTCCCTCTGCCTGTGTCTCTGCCTCTCTCTCTGTGTCTCTCATGAATAAACAAATAAAATCTTAAAAAAAAAAAAAAAAGATCGTTTGTTCTAGTTCCATGAAAAATGCCATTGGTATTTTGAGAGAGGTTCCATTAAATCTGTAGATGGCTCTGGGTAGTAAGACATTTTAACAGTATTTGTTCTCCCATTCCATAAAATGGAATATCTTTCTATTTGTTTGTGTCATCATCAATTTCTTTCATCATTGTTTTATAGTTTTCAGAATACAGGTCTTTCACCTCTTTGGTTAAGTTTATTCTTAGGTATTTTACTGTTTGGGGTGGAATTATAAGTAAGGTTTTTCATAATTACTCTTTCTGCTGTTTCATCTTTAGTTTATAGAAATGCCAGAGATTTCTATACATTGATTTTATATCCTGCAACCTTATTGATTTCATTTATCAGATCTAGTGGTTTTTTGGTGGAGTCTTTAGGATTTTCTGTATATGGTATCATGTCATCCTCAAATAGTGAAAGCTTTGCTTCTTCTTGATCAATCTGGATGCCTTTTATTTATTTTTCTTGTCTGATTGCTGTGGCTAAACTTCCAGTACTATGCTGAACAAAAGTGATAAGAGTGGACATCTTTGTCTTGTTCCTGACTTTAGAGAAAAAGCTCTGTTTTTCACCGTTGAGTATGTTGTTGACTCTGGGTTTTTCACATATTGGCCTCTATTATGTTGAGGTATGTTCCCTCTAAACATACTTTGCTGAATTTTTTATCATGAATGGATGCTGTACATTGTCAAATGCTTTTTCTGTGGCTATTAAAATGATCATATAATTTTTATTTTTTTCTCTTGTTGATGCAATGTATCACATTGATTAATTTGAGAATATTGAACTACTGTGTATCCTGGGAATAAATCCCACTTGATCACGGTGAATGATTTTTTGATGTATTGTTGGATATTGTTTACTAGTATTTTGTTGAGAATTTTTGCATCTATGTTCATCAGAAACATTGGCCTGTAGTTCTAGGTAACCATACCTATGAAATTCCTTCAACCATTCATTCAACAAATATTAAGCCCCTACTCTATGCCAGGCACTGTGAGAGGCCCAATACAAAATAAAGAAGGCAAAATTCCTACATTTAAGACATTTATATTGGGGGCTGGGGAGGACAATAACCAAAATAAAATCAAGAGACTGGATAAACATAGTGAATTGAAAACAGGCATTTATAAATGCCCCTCTCTCCTAAATCCCAATAAGGTGACTCCAAGGAGACAAAGAGAATAGAATGGGTAGCAATCCCAGACAAGACATGACAACAAAATTTTCTAATACAGAAAGCAGGTAGATAAATGATATTTTGAGATATCCAATGGGATATCACTAAAAATTTTAAGGAAGTAGAAAATTAACAGAGACTGTTACTCTGGCTGCTCTGCAGAATGGGTGATGGAGCAAGAGAATAGGAGTCAAGAGAACAAATAGGGGCTATTACTATAGTCTAAGTAAATGAAGGTGCCACTTGAAGAGTGAAAACAGAAAAACAAATGGGATTGAATTTGGGATCTTCTTGAAGATACAACCAGTGCGACCTGCTGAGAGACTGGCATGAGGAGAGAAAGGAATCAAAAATGACCACTAGATACTTCAGTTAAGCACGTGGGTAAATGTATCATTTACTCAAATGAACATGGAGTGGCATGGAGGAGGAAAGATTTGGAGATGGGGGCAAGGAAATGGGAATCAAGCATTTTGAACATGTTAGGTTTTATGTGTTTGTAAGACATCCAAAAGCCCAAAATGAGTGTCAGGTAAATACCGTATGTAAAATTGGAATGGAAATATAGATTTGGAAGTCAACAGCACATATGAGTTTGAAATCATGTAACTAAGAGGAGAAGAGGGCCCATATCTGAGCCCTAAAGCATTTAGAGGTAAGTCAAGGCTCCAGCTTTTTGCTGGACAGCATTGTTGTTCTTTAAATTTGCTTGTGATGCATTTCACTCTAGAGAAGTTTTAAATTATCTTCTAATGTTTCAGCTTTCCATGTCATGTAAGAAAGGCTTTCTCCACTCAACATAATAAAATTATTCTCTTAACACACCCTTCTGATATCAATTGTATATACATATCTTCAGCATAGCAGATGGGCTAAAGATTTGAACAGAAGCAAAAGGCAATAAGCTGTAACAATCACAGAACTCACCTCATTTGCTTCTTGTCTTTCAGAGATCCCTGACTTTTGTTTTCTGATGTCCAGCATCTTGAAAACCATCCCACATATGTTTATAGCACATTTAATATAAATGAGGGTATACTAAATAATTTATATAGAAAATTTTCCATTGTGATACAAATAAAATATGCATATATAAATACAGACATACTGATAAATGTGCACATAATTTACAAGGTCATACAAAATGAATTGGAATGATATATGCCAAACAATTGCCAGTGGTTACCCACGAGTAGAGGAATAAAGGTAACGTAGAGATGACTTTCTATTTTACTTTATGCACCCTTTCAGTTGTTTTAATTTCTGGGGTGTTTGTATATTAGCTTATAAATTAATAAAAATGTTGCTAAGAATATCTTGAATCATTACCTCTAGCTACACTCTTTAATTAAAGTGAACTGCATTGAAGAAGAGGTGTTTGTAACTGACTAGCTCACATATCAGTTCAATTGACATTGTTTCCTCCACATTGTGATTTCCCATTAAGGTTTCCTACACGGTATCTGTCTTCCATGTTTTGAAAAGCTAATCATTTAATCCAAATAACACAAGGAGGACAATTTAAATCAACAAATGTATGCTTTAAATTCAGTTTAAGAGAAAAACTGCATCAACTGTAATTTGAAATATAGCTATGGCTATTACCAACCCCTCTGAAACTTTCTTGCTGGTAGAAAGTCTGTTTTGTCTCCAAAGAAAATAGACAGGCTGTCAAGCAATTCCACCACATGGTACAAGCCATCCCTACCATCTCTAAAAATCTGATTTCTCCTTTCAAATATCATATTTAAGTTGGATGATAGGTTTTGCATTGTAAATTGATGGAGAAAATGCTTGTGCAATCAAACGTCAATCTTGTTTCCAGAGCGTACAACCCAAAATGTAAATTCTACTATATATTTTGAATGCACTTTAAATAAAAGAGCTCAGCAAGAGAGATGAGTCTATATATTTTTTAAAATGCTTCTTAATGGATCTCCAAGTGGGGTACCAATCCCTCAAGCATTTTGAACCTCAATTGATAAAGGAAAACTTTTTCTCTACTCACAACACTTCCCGACACAAATCTGTGGGTCTTCCACACCAAGCAATTCTCGTTTTCTGCAGACACCAACAGGATGTTCTATTTAATTAAACTCTGACACTGACTACCCTGAGTTACCACTGACCTTACAGGTTAATGGCTCGGTCCCATAAGATGCCCTTAACTTCAGATGCCAACCACAACTAGTGAGTTCCTAGATAACCCACACTTCTGTCCGACCTGTCTACAAATCACTGGTACTCACACCCTTCCTCAGGTTCAATAATTTGTTCTACTGGCTCACAGAACTCAGGGAAACACATCACTTATGGTTTTTGGTTTATTATAAATGATACTGCAAAGTATGCAGATGAACAGCCAGATGAAGGGGTCCAACAGGGCAAGGTCTGGAAGAGTCTTGCGTGCAGGAGCTTCTGCTCCCATGGAGTTAGGGTGCACCAGAACATGGATATTCCCACCAACGTGGAAGCTCTCCTAATCCTATAGATTAGGCATTCTTATGGGAGTTTCATTACATAGCCACGATCAATTATTAAACTCATTCTCCAGGCCTCCATCCTCCCCAGAGGATGAGGAGTGAGCTGGACATTCCAAGTTTCTAATCTGCCTTGGTCTTGGGTGATCAGCCCCCATCCTGAAACTATCCAGGAGCCCACCAAGAGTCACCTCACTAGAACAAAGACAGTCCTATCACCCAGGAATGTCCAAGGAATTTAGGAGCTCTGTGTAAGTTGCTCTTATCACCCCTATCACTCAGTCAATTACAAGGATTTTAGGAGCTCTATATCAGAAGCTAGAGGCAAAGACCAAATATATATTTCTTATGATGGGCCACCACATAATATAAAACATATCAAACTTTTTCTTTCCATAGGCAGAGAGATGGCACAGATGTTCTCCAGAGGTCACTTCAATCTTTAAGTTTCCTTTAAACCTATCATGTCTTTTGTATTCCTATAAACACACACAGAGAGACATGCCATGCCTGCACACACCAATTTCTGACTTTTGAATTCAAGCTACTTTAGATCTTGAGCAGATGGATGAACTTTCAAAAGCACCAGAGCTTTAGCTGTTAGGGCTATAGGAGAAAATAGAATTTAATACTTTAAGATTCAATTGACTAACATGTGAAAGCACCGGAACAGTACCCAGAAGCTGGTAATAGCCAGGAGTGATATTCAAAAGATTTTACAACCAGTACAACATGATCACCCACCAATCAGAATAAACAGCAGCTATGGAACTTTAATAGAAATATACCAGAGCAAACTGGCAAAATTATCAGTGCTAATAAAAGCTCAATAAATGGGTTTTTTTTACACATCCCTTCATTAACATAGAGTTTGTCAAACTAGAGTTAATATTTATAGGACACTATTATCGTAGTATATATATGCTTTCTTAATTGAATGATATAATTGTATTTACATTTTATTCATTAATCCCTTATTGATACTGGAGGACTACAGACAGGTATCTCCTAAGAACTTAGAAATAGGAGAAATAAGATCTCCCTCTTGAGAGTCAGACAATGAAATCAATTTTTACCAGGAGAAGTCATCAGCCATTATAGGTGAAGAGCTTCCTCAAATTAAGTCATCTGAGGACCTCAAAACAAAGTTTATTATCAGGCGAAAGCTAAAATCCAGAGAGACAGAGGGGGCTGGGGAAGAAGAGAGTGAAGGAAACAACAGAAAATATTTAGAACCACCCCATGGAAAAATAAAAGGAGAAGCTGACCCCCACCAGGACACTGGCCAGCACACAGGGAGTATACTGGGCCAAAGCCAAGGCTACCCACCTCTGGGGAGGCTCAGGAAAGATATTGCTAAAGGATTTTTCCTGAGATAACTAAGTTCCTTTCATTTTGACCTACCTACTGATTTGATAAGGACCAGAAAAAGCTGATCTTCCCCCACGACCCTAATAAGACAGCTCATACTGGCTCCCGTGAAGTTCTCTCTCACTGTAAATTAATACATTGACATTTTGGTGCCTAAATCAGCCCCATGGGCATTTTCATTAGTACGAGTCAGCCACTGGGGCCTGATAATCTCTCAGCACTCACAGGAGAGGAAGGGGGTAGGGCTGATGCTATAAAGGTGACAAGCTGTAAGTCATACGGGCCTGGGTTCCAATGCCAGTTCTGCCTTTGTAAGGCAACGTGAGGTGTTAAGCAATCTTTAACTTCCCTCAGCCTTGTTTTACACACTGGTCAAATGGGTATAATAACTCCTCCCATGTGGGGTGGTTAAATGTGGTAAAGCCTGTGAAGTGCTGTCATCATCATTATCCGTGGACTTTCCAAGTGGAGAATAATCCCCACGACCAGCAACGCAACCCCTCCACCCCGTGAGGCCTACCCACATAATAACTTTACCTGTCATCTCCAAGTGTCTACAAACCTACTTGGTTACTCTGCCTCCCTGCTGGACTCAGTTCACATTCCTCTTTGTAGCCCCCCGTCTCTCTCACAATGGGTTTGCTTTGTTCCCTTGAATTGTTTTAAAGGGTGAGAAAATATCCGCACCCCATGAACAAGGAAGCTACAGCACACCTGTAGAGTTTTCACCATGCATTTAATAATCCAACCACTGTTATTCTCAGCATTGTGATCATTTAGAAATGGAGAAGTGTACACACTGCCAGCTACGTTAATATTAGCATTTGCTTAATTTGATTCTCATGGAAAACTGTGCCATTTTATTATCACTGCCCCTTCATTTCTACATTTTAAAAAAGGAAAATCTAATGCTCTTAAAGTTTAAGTGACTTACAAAAAAAGCAGTCAGAAATGAAACAGAGATCCTAGGATGTTTCCCACACGTTTTTGACAATACCACACACACAGACACACACCAGTTAGTTGGGATGAATCTGAAGCTACTGTGTGGATCTAACATTTGACAGGAAAGAACTATTGGCAAAAAAGGACCAGAGACAGATACTTAACAGACCAAGAGAACAGAAATTGAGTCAATTCCATACATATGTTAAGAGCCTAGGGCATATCGAGGTGGCTGCTGGGGGTACATTTCCTCTCTCATTCTCGATCATTCCATCTGTAGGAAAGGAGTTCAAGAGTTAACTTAGACTCTGTCTGCCCCGTATTCACTCTGCCCTGGGGAGCGGGAGTGATGGATCTGGTTAGTAATTTGAAGAGATTTAACAGCCCATGCTCTGCTCAGCTCTGCCCTGTTTCCTGGTGGGAATGAGGATCCATGAGCAAGTTAGAGTTAGTTCTCTGCTGCTCTTCCCAAGGCTGCCATGACTGCAAAGCCCACTCCCTCCAATACCTGGGTTCAGTCATCGGGCTTTCCCACCAAGCCATATTCTAATTCTGCCTTTAGAGGTAATCAAGGCAATTATTTGGCCTCCTGGCTTCCTTTGTTTTATTCTTAATTTAACCAAAACTCAGGCAGAAAGAAGAATGCTCTTTAATGAACTACTCGATCACCCCTAAGTATAGATTCTGATAATAGCAATGCTACCATGGACAAGTTGGTTATCTACTTGGCATCTGAGACAAATCACTTACTTTCTCTGAGCCTCAGTTTCACCATCTCTAGAGTACACTAAATACCACTCAAATTAGACACATGGAACAAAATTATATAATAATACACATAATATATGTATAAAGAATAAGTGTAAAGGGTAAGGATATATATGCACACACAAGTTTTCAACCTGCATCAAGCATAGAATACCAGAGGGTTTGCTAAAACTCAAATTGCCCAAGCCCCCTCCACCCTGTTTTTGATTCAGCAGATGAGGCTTAGAATGTGCTGAAACTTCTAAACTAGGAACCACACTTTGAGAACCACTGAAATTCCACACACATGCACACATACACACACACACAAACACACACACAGAGATATGTTATGAATACAGCACCCTCCCACATGGAACATTCTTAATAATATACTGATGCTGCCATTTTTGTTTTGTTGTTACAAGAAAAAACTACTTTAAGGGAGTGTTCTCAAACAGGGGTGATTTTGCGTGTGCGCGCACACACACAGACACCTGCAAGGACATTTGTGATATTTTTTGGTGTCACAAATTGGAGGGTGGGGCGCACTGCTACTAGCATCTACTGATTTATTGAGAAGAGGCCAGGGATTCTGCTAAATATCCTACAGTGCAAAGAGCACGCCCACAGCAAAGAATTATCTGGTTCAAATGTCAATAGTACCAAGATCGAGAATCCTGCTCCAAGTCCTCTCCTAAAACCCTCTGTCCATAACTCAAGCATCTATGCCCACCTATTTTTCATACACACAAGCTTTCTCACCATTTCATAGATACTTGAGCCACTAGAAACCCATTAGACCAATGGGAAACAACTTGTGGGACAAGAGAAAGGAAGCTTAAGCTTATTTTATCACATTACATCAGATATGTCAGTAGGAGAAAGGTTTAACAAAGGAGAAGAAGGAAGAGTAAGTTCTGGAACCGTGGTGTGTGTAGGGGAAGAGGTTTCTTTAAGACAGAACTAGAAATTTGGGAATAAAGGCTTACAGATACATAGGACAGCTGTAAAATGATAGTTTAAGTAGAGGAATACAAAACAAATTATACACAAGTTGCTTGCTCATTAAATTTTTATCCTTGGGATGTTTAGAAACGTTAAGAGCTAAGGAATAATCTTTTTCTCCCTGAATTTTCCTGAGTTTTTCCCATCAGCAAATAAATAAGGCACAATTTTAGTAGTCAGCAGCTTTAAGAACATGGAGTAGTTTGTACTTTTTCTCGTCTACTTGGGAATATTAGATGGACCTTCCAACATAATTTTTTTGAGTGATCTTTTCTTGCACACAGGAAAATCTGATTGGAAAAAAAAAAAAAAATCCAGTATTTTAGGATCCAGGTTCCGGCACACGGGTTTTGCCACTTACTCCACCATGACAACTCTGAGCCTCAGTTTCCTTATTGGTATAAAGCACAAGATTCAGTGAATGTGGCCTAGTTAGAGTATGTGCTGAACACCCAGGAAAGTCCTTGAGTCAGGCCAACCCATGTATTTACTGGCATGGGGCCTTGTCGTAGGCCACCTGGGAGAGACAATGACCCATGGATCCAGCACTCTGACCCACAAGCTATCAAGAAATAATCCCCTGGTTGCTTTACATGAGCCAAACCAACTCACTGGAGGGAAAAGAAAGTTCAGGAAACAACCGTGGTTTGGAGCTACTCTTTGCCAGTAATTAAAGAACTTTGACAGGAAAAAGGCACACTCGATTTCTTTTTTTTTTTTTTTTAATTTGTCACACTCAATTTCAAATTGCCTTCTTTTATACCCAGAGGAAAATGCAGCCTCCCTAAAGAGAAAGGAGACTAATAAATTAAAAGAGGGCTTAGTTTGGGTTGGTTTGGGTTTTTTTGTTTTTAAACTGTGACCAACTGAGACTCAGTAGAAAGGGAGAGCCAAAGGACTTAATTTTGTGGCCCAGGACCACACTCTACCAGACGGAGACAGGCGAAAATAGGAGGACAGCTCGCCTCCAGGAAAGGGCCCAGATTTAGACTTGTCCTGTGGCCTCCAAACTAAGCTTAAGGTCTAATCTGTGTATTTTAGTCTTATTTTGCTATTTCTTCATTTCTTAACCTGGGGGGGGGGGGCTTTTAAAAATTGACCTGGGGCCCTTCTCAACCTCTGGAGTCCGACGAAGCAGGGCCAAGGAACAGGTGAGGGACCTGAGGGCGAAACCTGCGCATCTGCAAGAGCCCAACATCCACCTCCAGAGAGGAGCAAACCCCACTGACCCAGGCCCCGGGGACGCAGGCCAGGCCCTGACAAGCGCTCTCCCGGGCTGGGGGCTCGGAGGCCCCGCGGGGAGGGGGGGGCGGGGGAGGGGGTAGGCCACCTGCAGGGCGATGGAAGGATGACCTGGGCCCCAGGCCCTGCGAGCCGCCGCCCCAGGCCCCGTGGCCTCCAGAGGCAGGATGGGAGGCCTGTGCTGTGCCAAGAGCCCAGGCAAGTGGGGGAGGACGAGCTAACCCTGCACAGTTGCCTCTCCGCCCCCGGGGCGGGGATCCATCAGCCCCCAGGGCTGCTGAATTACCCCGCGAGGGAGAGGGTCCCCAGGCTGCTTCTTCCCCAGGGAAGTAGGGGGCAAGGGGTGGGGGAAGGGGCACGGGGGTAGGGGGTGGGGGAAGCAGGGAAGGGGCTAGGGGGTGGGGATGGGGGAAGGGGCACGGGGGGCTAGGGGGGTGGGGGGGTGGAAGGGTGTGGGAAGGGGCATGGGGGGTAGGAGGTTGGGGGAAGGGGGAAGGGGCATGGGACTGTAGGGGGATGAGGGAAGGGGAGAGGGGTATGGGGGGTTAGGGGGGTGGGGGAAGGGGCGTGGAGGGTGGATGGGTAGGGGAAGGGGCATAGGGGGTAGGAGGGTGGGGGAAGGGGCATGGGGGGCTAGGGGTGTGGGGGAAGGGCATGGGAGGTGGGGGAGGGGAGGAAGAAAGGGGCATCGGGGGTGGGGGTGGGGAAGGGGCGTGGGGGTACGGAGGTGAGGGGTAGAGGGGCGAACTCTGACCTGGAAACTTGTTTTATGGGCAAGGAGAAACCACAAAACCAAACGAAAATAGGAAATATAAAACAGACGATAGCGACATAAAGAATGGAGTAGAAGAAGTCAATGGCAGAATGGAAAATCTGAGGAATACATCAGAGACCCGAAATAATAGACCTGTGGAGACCTCCCAACAGGGAGGAGGAAAAGACAAAGAAGTAAAAAACGTCAAATAGAAGCTAACCAAAAATGGAGGTTAGAGGTACAAGTGCTAGCATTCAGGTAACAGGGATCCTGGACAAAGGAAAATATAAAATAAAGTGATCTCTCCATATCTGTTCATGGTTAAATTCTCAAGGATAAAATTTTAAGGTGATTAGAAATATTTGAAAAAAATAATAAAAATACATTTTCTGGCATTTTAAAAAAAAGGAAAGGCCATAGATTAAGGGTGCCAGAAGGTACCACAGAAAAAATTTTTTAAAACCTCATACTTAGAGCAATTTAAGAATGTCAAAAGCACAGAGAAAATTCTAAATCTTAGAGAAAATAAAAAAGCAATCAATGTAAAAAGGGACATGAAAAATTGGACATAAGAC